>NW_027397115.1:1160188-1177514 GCF_003265705.2 Callorhinus ursinus
CGCGGGCCGGGCGGGCCGGGGCAGCGCCGGGCGGGCGGGCCGGGCGCGGGCTCGGCTCCTCGGGGAGGAGCGCGCGGGGCGGACTGCGGGCCGCGAGGCGCGCGGGGAAGGGAGGTTGGCGGTCGGACCGAGGGGAGCGCGTAGCTCCCCGCCCCTCGAGCCGAGGCCGAGGGGGCTGATGGCCGCCGCCGGGCCGAGGCGGACCAGAGCAGGAGCTGCGGGAGCTGCTGCCGCCGCTGCCGCCGCCGCCGCTCTTATTGCCTCGGCCCGGGCCCGCCGCCGCCCCGACCCAAAGCTTTGCAGCGGGCGGGGGGAGGCGGGGGGAGGAGGAGGCGGCGGCGGCGAGGGGGGTGGAAGGAGGAGGAGGAGGAGGAGGAGGAGGAGGAGGAGGAGGAGGGATGAGGAGCAGCCGCGGCAGCGGCCGCGGCGGCGGGGAGGGCGGGAGCTGGCGGAGGGAGGCGCCCCCCCGGGTGCCCGGGAAGGGGGGTCCCTCCGCCCGCGCCCGGCCCGGGACGGGACGGGGAGCCGCCCCCTCGCCCCCCTGACTCGGGCCCCACTCGGGCCCGGCCGCGGGGGGAGAGGGGGCGGCCCCGAGCCAGTGACGACCCCTCGCACGACGCCAACGCTCCACCCCCCGGGCCGCGTAGCCCTGCGGCCCCCGAGGCCGAGCCCCCCCCCCTCCTCCCGCGGGCGCCGCCGAGGGGCCGGGGTGGGCGGAAGGGGAGGGAGCGCGAGCCCGAGCCCGGACTTCGGAAAATTTTCGAAAAGAAGAGAGAGACACAGAGAGAGCCAGAGAGCAGGGAGAGTGTGGAAAAAGCGAGGCGAGCACGAACCAAAGGACAGAGCAACCGAAAAGGAAAATGTGTCCAAACACACACACAAATACTTAATAAAAATCCACACTACACAGCGATGGTGGTGTCTGGTGGTGGTGGCGGTGGCGGGGGGCGGGGGGCGGGGGTCTGACTAGATGAGCCGCTCGTCGCGCCCCCGGCGCCGGGCGCCATGGCCCGAGCCGAAGGCACCGCTGGCCCCGGAGCGCCCGCGGCCTCTGCGCTTGGCGCGGCCGCCCAAGTAGGAGAAGAAGGCGCAGCCCAGGAACACTCGGAAGCAGCAGGTCGCCCCGAACACGAAGCCGCAGCCGCGGCCCTGCTCCGTGCGCTTCTGCAGCAGGAAGTTGAGCACCCACGAGGGGCTGCGGACCGAGAAGACCAGGAAGACCACGAGCGGCAGGTGGGCGCTCAGCGCGCCAGCCTTCAGCGGCCCGGGCCGCCACACGACGCCCCCCACGCGCGGCGCCGTGTAGTAGGCGTCGTCCTCGTCGCCCGAGTCCGTGTCCCACGCGGCCCAGGCCCTACTCGTGCCCCCGCCGCCGGCGCCCTCGCCGCCCCCGCCGGCGCCCTCCGCGGCGCCCTCGTCGGCGGCGGCGGCGGCAGCGGCGGCGGCCTCCGGGCCTCGGGCCTCCTCCCGGGCTTCGGGCGCCTTCTTCTTCTTCTTCTGCATCTTCTCCAACTTCTTCCTCTCCTTCTCCTTCTTCTTCTCCTCTTTTCTTCTCTGCTCCAGCAGCTTCTTCTCCATCTTCCTCCGCTCCTTTTCGGTCAGGAACTTCTCGGGGGGCGCCTCCCGCGCCGTCTTCGGGGTCTTCTCGGCGTCCCCGCTCTTCCGTGGCGCGAGCGGCTCTCTCGGCTCGGCCAGCGCTGCAGCCGCCGCCGCAGCTTCGGCAGCCACCTCGGCCGCAGCCGCCGCCGCCGTCTTCTGGCTCTCCGCCGCTCGGGCTTTGATCTTCATGGCCATCTTCAGCATGGTGGCTCGGCCACTTCGGGGTGCCCGGCTCTTGCCTGGCCCGGGCGCCCTGCTTGCCCCCGGCCTCGGCCTGGCCGGCCCCCGTGCCCCCCGTGGGGGGGGGGGGGGGAGTCGGCTGCGATCCCCGCTGCGCTGCCCCGGGGCCGCGGAGCGCGGCTGCCCGGGCTTCGGGCTGCTGGGCTGGCTGCCTAAGAGTTAGCGCCAAAAAGGATGAGCCAACGAAAAAAGGGGTGAGAACAAACCAAAAAGCACCCAACAACAGCGAGAAACCAAAAAGCACCGAGAAATGTCAAACAACTCAAAAAAGAAAAGTGCAGAGGCGCGATGGCACGAGTTTGCTGTTACCCTCAGGCGCTCCTCGGTTTGGCTCTTGGGCACGCCAATGGAGAGGAGAAAAGAGAAAAGAGAGAATTGGGGGGTGCCCGGGAGGCACGGGGCAGGGCGGCAGCACCGGGGCGCCCCTGCCCTGTCCCGGCCCCGGTGGCTCTTGCCCGCGCCGGGCGACTCGCACTTCCGCGGGAGGCCACGGTGCACCCGGACTTACATGTGAGTGAGGTGCACTCACACGCAAGGCAGTGCCTGCCTGCCTGCCTGCGGGCCGCCCGCCGCCGCCGCCGCCGCCGCCGCCCCGCGCCGGGACAGGGGTTCGCTCCAGCCGGCGCCGCAGCCCCGAGCCGGAGAGCCAGCGAGCGAGGGAGCGAGCGCCGCGCCGGGCCAGCCACCTGACGCAGCCCGCTCCGCGGTGCCGACGCGACTGAGTGTCCCCGCCGAAGACGGCGCTCCTAACCAGCCCGATGACGCCCCAGCCTCTTCAGAGGACGGACCCACAGCGGCGGCCCCTATAAACCGAAGGGGAAGCCGAAAAATCGGCCCGCCGAGGACGCACCCAAACGGGGCGCCGCGCACCCAGGGGGTGCGGGCCATTGTGCGGGTGGTGCGGGAGTGGGTAGGGGGCGCGGGGGGCGCAGCAGCGCCAGGCGCGGGGGCGCCCAAGGCGGTGGGCGCCGGACCCCGCCTCCCAGACCTGCCTCCCAATTTTCGGTGAGTGGTGTAGCCCTGGGCGGCGTGCAAAGTGTGCGACGGCGGCGCTTACCCCGGCTGCGCGCCTCCTTACCTCCAGTTTCCCGGTTAGCGCACGCGGGGACCGCCACCCACCCCTCCCTTCCCCGGCGGCGCGTGCCCGTGGAGGTAGGTGTCGGCAAGACTAATTAATCGCGACGCCTGGAAAGGGTTTCAGATCTTGTGGTGAGAGGCGCTATGTGAGCGCGGAGCTAGCATTGCGACAAGAAGCTGGAGGCAGGCAGTGCGCCGGCGACGCGAGAGCCAAGCAGCGGTGGCCGAGGCTGCGGAGTCGGTGCACGCGGCGTCTTCCCAGGCGGGAGAGGTGCCGGGCCGGGATGTCCTGGTTATCCGTGGCCCGGCCTGGGCACCGCGGGGGCCTCTGGAACAGAAGGAAAAGTAGTTTATTGAACACAAATTTGTTTGAAAGAGTTGTTTAATAACTCTATTATAAACGTGACCCCACACTAGGACGTGGTAGAGCGCACTGGGTTGAGAGTAGTGATGCTAAAGTTCTCAAACACCGCAGCAGCTCACTCTTCCTGGGACCCCGGATGAGCCACTTGCTGCCACACGGGTGTCTGCTTGGGTGCAGTTCATTCATTCATTCATTCATTCAATACATGTGGTCCATGCGGCCCACCTTGTGCCCAGGTGAGCCAGAGTAGTAGCCCAGGTGATTAGGCTAAGACATGGCAACTGCCTTTGGTGGGTGGCAGGCCTACCTGCCAGTAAACCCAGATGGTCAAAGTAGTCATGAACTCTCTCCCACCTTTGACCTTATTTGACTTCTCAACAGTCAGTCAAACCTCCGAAGCCTAGGGGAAAAGAGAGAAGGAAGCCTCCCTGTAAATGGAAACACACCTAACATACCTAGGGGTATGAGGAGATTGATACTTCGACAGGCCTTGAGCAAACTGTCGTGTACAGTTCTAAGTTTTCTTTGAAAACAGACACTGGTAACCATTCAACAGAAGGACTGAAATCCCCTTTCCCAAAAGTAAGAAAAGGTGTGACAGATGGAGATGTCACATACTATTTTTCTTGGCCCCATCAGGTACACTTCTATCCCTGTTCTACAAGGCCTCTTTTCTATGGATCTGAAAGACAACAGAGGGCAATTCAAAGTCACTAGAGAACACTTGGAATGAAGAACAGGAAGCAGAAGCCACAGGCCAGACCCTCATAACCTGCAGTGGCTACCTCACCCAGGGCCTCCGAACTTCTCCGCCGTTGGCCTGCTGCCGCACAAACTTAGCCAGGTCTTTATCACACTTCGGATTCTGGCCCCTCTTCCACACAAAAATACACCTTCTTTTGAAAAGAGCTCAAAAGAACCACTGTTCCAGGGTTGACACTTTTTACCTAAACCAGAGTGGATAAAAATAGTGAGCTCACTGACCCAAAGTGGGCCCGTAAGCCACCTCGGCATCAAGGCCTTCGGAGCAACGATTCTGTGGCTCTTTGCAGAGATCATGACTCACAATCGTTCACCAACTAGATTAGAAACTAGTTGAAGACAAGGCCCAAGTTTTATATCTTCCTATATTAAATAAAAACTTCTTGGCTGAATTTGATTCACTGATTGTCATTTTTAAAAACTGGCAAAGACTTATAAGGAGGAGGAACAGGCCAGAAATTTCTGTTATGCTCCATTTGTTCAAAAGCATCTTCCTTCCTGCTTACAATGTGGCAAAACACAAATACACTGTATTTAAGAGGAACAAGGTAAACAGTAACCAATACAACCTTGATACTTATGCCAGTAGCTACACATCACTACAGTGAATATAATGCCCCATCTCCTTATTTGGAAATCCTTGAGGTGGGTTACCATCTCCCCCCTTTTGGATAAACATCATACCTAAACTTTGAAAGCGGTGACGCTGTCCCAGGTCACACACAGACACATATTCCAGGCAAGGCGCAATTAGGACTATTGTCCCGGAAATGTATCGAGCAAGGTCAGACTTCAGTCGTTTCAGCTTCTAACCTAGCAGGCCGTCCTCCAGAGGATTTTGTTTTGTTTCAGTGTAAGTTTCACCTATATGTCATTATGACCACTGATGGACAAATAAAGCATTTACTTTGTAAATAAATGACAGTAGGTGGAATCAAGGGTTTACAGGTAAGCAAATGACACGGAGCACTCTGGAACACAAGCCCGTTTGTGGTCTGTTCGGCTTTCTGTTTTCACCCGACACAAACTGAAAGACGAGATTTTGCTTAATTGGTGTGGCGAGCCGACACCACCTAGAGTTTTTGGTCTAGCATTTGACCTGCCCAGGCCTTAAAAGTTTTAATTTTTTAAAAAAGGCTTTCACATTTGGAGGCCACCATGCGTGACCTTTTCATATGAATCAGTAATTTATTCTAATAGGTCGCTGCCATTTTAAGGACCTGGCTTATGCTCTGAAAGGACAGAAATCCATTAGCATAATTCTTGGAACATTTCGACTAGAGTTTTCTAATGGAAGGGGCCTCTTATTTGGCTCAGGGAGAGATGTAAGTCGTGGAAACTTCAGGCTCCAGAAAGGGGCAAAGGGCCAGAATGTCCTGGGTATCAAATGTCTAGGGAGGGCACAGGTCCCCGGCTCAGGTGACCTGCTTCATGCCAAAGCCAGCAAGTTGGGATAACACACCCTTAACCTAAAATGCTAGGTTCCCTAACGATACAGCTTGGTTAAACAGATGGTGTCAGACACTACCCAGAGGGATGGCCCAGCAACAGTTCTTTCTAACACATTTTACAACAATGAATTCACATGTCTGGGTTTAAATTGTGTGGTCTTGTAAGCTTCATATTTATGGAGGGATGTGTTCCTTGGCTCTTTTGCATCTTCCTGTCTGAGTAAGAATGCCTTGTCTAATGCCTTCCAAGCTATAGCTTGGAATCTTGAAAATATTGTTATACTTAATGATGTAATTCAGTTTTTGGACAAGGGTGTTCTTGGCCTTTCAACCACTGGGGTCATGGAAAGAGCCCAGAGAAAATATAATAATATTTTAATAGCCTAGGAAACAATAAATAGGTTTCCACTGAAACAGAAACCTCAGCTATAAGATTTTAATAGTATTTAGTGCTTTCATGGTGTTTTCGGTCTTTAAAGCACAGTCTGCACTTTATTTATGTAGAATGACTGAAATTGTTGCAAATGAATGTGACCTGAAACATGTGCTATGTAGATGATGAGGCCAAGAATTAAGACCCAGTATTATCCCTGGTAAAGAGATCCTATTACTTAGGACCATAAAGTTCTTAAAATCTAATGCAGTGATTACCTGGGGCATTTTTTTTTCTTGTCATATTCCCTAGTTAGTAACATCAATCACAAAGTACTTCTAAACTTGCATTCTAAACTAAACACAATGTTTAAGTTAGGAAAACTTCATTTCAGAAGATTTGAAGTCAAGGAATTAAGTATATGCCATGTGACATTCCCCTATTTAATTGCCATCAACTAATTTCAAAACAATTTGTTTCAAATTCAAAGCAAAGCTGATCCAAAAGGAATGTGGGACCACACTGGCCCATGTGTTTGGACCCAATTTCTTGAGCGAGTGCTTTGAGATGCCATTCAAGCATCGACTTGAAACAGTGGTGCACAATGTGAAGGCAACTGGGACTTGTTGCCCCTTTACTGATCTTTCTTGACCCTGATGAGTGGGCCCCATTTATGAGGGAAGTTTTCTGGTCTCTTAGAGGCCCAGTTTCCAGGGCCCTGAGTGCCTTCCCTTCCTTACCACATCCCCAAGAGCCCCAGAGTGGGTGGGAGTAGACTTTTAACAAAGCCACCATCTACCTTAAAAGGGGGAAACAATCAAGAAGAGACTATGTGCTTTACTCTGTTCCTTTTAAAACTTAAACCTAAATAATATGATACACACGTTAGGCTTGATTTAAGATTCTAGATGGACAAACACTTTGGATTAGGGGCACAATGACATCAAACATAAACCCATGGACCCACTTACTGGAGATCATAATTGGGTTTGAGAAAAAAAAAAAAAAAGCTATAAAAGTGTTACTGCCCTATAGCAGGAAAATTAATCTTCCTAAACTTAAAATATCTTTAACTCCCCTTGGGGGAAAATTTTTTCATGAGGGCTAAGGTAATGGCAAAACCTGTTGCTTAGAAGTTTTAAGTTGGCCTTGAGGATGGAAACTCATCCAGGATGGGGAGTGGTGGAGGGAGGGCCAGCTAACTTCTATTTTCATTTACAGGGTGCCTTATTTAAATGACATTTTGATCTGACTTCTTACTAAACAAGTATCAACAGGAAAAAAACCAAAAAGCAAGTTGGCGCAATCAATAGAGCGCTGAAGTCCTAATAAGACCTCCTCAGATTAAAGAGGCCCTTTAATTGCTCTGATTTTAAAGATTTTAGTTTTTTTCCCCATTGCATTCAATTCTTCAAATTCAGCCCCCTATAATTAAGAGTTTAGAGCGTTAAACACTCTGGATTAATCAGGTTATAAATGTTCTTTCGCTAAGTGCTGCTTTGTGTACACACATATACAAATGCGACAGCTTCTAGATACAAGTTTTATGTCTTGGGTTTTACTCTGTTTACCCACTAACCCAATGTGGGTGATCATTTTCAAATAGCCTTGCAGTTAGTTACTAGCTTCTGTCTCCCATCCCCCAGATTCCCGCCAGGCTGGGGTGTCATCTGCCTTCCCGGCTGGAGCCCCCTCCCTAGTCCCATTTCTATCTGCTGTTGGTAAACCCTGAATGAAGCAATTCATGTGACATAATTAGTCACATGCCTGCTTCATCTAGACATGGATCTACCTTTTCATCTTTTTGTGTTTGCCCACACACGTTTAGACTGAAATAGAAAAATGTGTAATTACAGTGAGGCTCCACCTATTTCCCTGGGTTTTTGTTTTCAGGGGGAACAAACCATCGGGGGCACAAACAGCATGGCCCCCAAATGGGGAGGGCAGCCTCCTCCTTTCCACTGAGGCTCCACAGAAGCCCAGGCTCTCCTCCTGGCTGCCCCCCACCCCGCCCTACAAACTCCATTCAGCTACCATCTGGTGAAACTCAGGGTTTGCTGGGAGCCCCGAGGCTGCACCCCCCCTCACTACCCCTCCCCAAGGTTACGGGGTCAGCAGCGTGCACGATCCTGACCGGCCTCTCAGGAGCCCACTCAACAGCAGCAGAACCCCACTGGTGCTGTGGCTTCCTGAGGTCTTTGCCGACCTCTGGAAGTTAGGAGGAGAAAATCATTCAGCCAAAGCATCAAGCATTTTGCCACCAGTCTGGGGATCCGATGAGAAGGAGATGTTTCCATGAGCTCCAGACCTCAGCCCTAGCCACAGCCGCGTCTCGGGGTCTCTGCACGCCGCCCAGGACTGGGAAAGCTGCCTCTGCCCCTTTCTTGAACATTCCTGCCTCTGGGTTGCCTTAGTCTCTACTACCTTCTCAGATTACGGCTCCTTTTGTGCTAATTACACTGAAAAAATGGAAAGAATGTCGCTGACTTTACAAAGAACACAAAGCAGGGTTGCCTTAAAGCCTAAATATAGCCAATTTCTTTCAGAAGGCAGACAACTCAGCTTTCAAACGATCCGCACTACGTGGATTAATTGCAGATGGCCAATTCATCTATTAAGACCCAGGTGACAGAAGGGCCCAGCGACTGGGAGGACAAATTAAAAATCTGTGTTGCTTTTGGGGGCCATTTGCATAAAATGAGATCTGATTAATGATGAGCTCCCCCCAACCCCGTCCCAGCACTTAATTGTAAATTATGACTTGCCAGGGATGAGGGCAGAGACCAAAGCCACAGCTCTGCAGAAAGCAGTACCTATACTATGCAGGTAAAGACAGACATGAAACTCAAGCCCAACTTCTCCCCCCCGGAAGGCTGTGGCTGCCGCACAGCCGAGCAGAGCCAAGCATTCGGTTTCTGCGGCCCCTGCTCTCCACGATGTAAGAAGCCGTCTCCCGGAGAGACAACCCCGGGGAGGACGAGCTACCCCTGTAAGCCAGGCAAACCACGGATGACACCACCTCTCCTTTTCTGAAATCCTCTAAGGGTTAATAGGTGAGCAGTAGCAGCTTGGAATGATTTATTTTTCTAAGGAACATTAAATACTGAATTGCTCATGCTGAAATAATGCCACAGCTGTGACCCGTAGGGCTGAATTTTGGACACCGGCTCGAGTGACAGGTGTACTTGATGTATGCCCAGCTTGGCTGAAGTTGTGATGCCCCACTCAAATCCCCCCCCCCCCAGTTAATTGGTGGGGACTCTGGAGCCGGCCAGGAAAGCAAGCGCTTTTTGCCACAGACAGAGGAGACCATGTGTGCTCAGCCGTCAACAAAAACACCAGCCTCGGGGGAGAATGGAGGGAGGCATAGCTCCCTGAACATAAAACAAGAAAATCCAGAGAGACCCAGGAAAGACCACAAAGGTGGGAGCGGGGAGAACTGATCGGGACCAAACCCTTCCAGGTTTTAAAGCAAACAGGTCTGTCCTATAATCGCCTCTTGGAGGATTTCAGCAATTGAAGCAAGCCCGGGATTCTAGGAAATGTGTCACCAAAATTGGTATTATTAGAGGAAGTGGTACAAAGCTAGAAACGCAGAGTCTAATCTGTAACATACTAATTATAGCTATTTTTGTCCCAGGGTTGCAGTGACCTAACACCAAGATATAAGATCTCTAGAAAACTAGCCCCCCGCATTTATAAGACATGAACACCTTGGGGGGGAGGGTCACGAGGGAACGGCTGCACTGGGCCCTTGGTCCTCTCTGGGGTGAGAAATCAGCAGTCACCCATGAAGGCAGCTGATTTTCGTGGGAACTTAGAAGCAGTGAAAGAGGCCAAGTGAGGCTCTAGACCAAACCTTGGGAGTTCTAGGGGTGATGTCACCACGCTGGGAAGAGGGCAACTCTGAAATGTCAGTCTGGCCCAGGCAAACTGGATGACTCCCACAGGGTGTCCTGGTCTACAGAGAGAAGGAAGTGGGTCTTGTCAAGGCAAGACGGATCCTAGACAAGGCGTTCCTTGGTCCGTCCCACTGACTGCAAAGGCCCCAGGTCCCTATCTTCTGGCAAGATGGTGCCAGACAGCTGATGGAGAGAGGACCAGCTCCAGATCGCTGCCACATCTCCCACTTTGGAAACTGGTTCCAGTAGGTTCCAGTAAGTGCTTCTCACTAAGATGATGGCTGAAGGTGTCGACCAACTTAAAGCCGTGTTAGATTTTTTTTTTGCTTCTTATTCTTAAAAGGTAATCTCTGCCTTCTGAGTACCAGGATGTCTTTAATAATTGGATCCCCAGAACTGCCTCCAAAAGCATAGCTGTTAAAGAACCTTTCAAAGGAAGTTGATATAAAACTCAGTTGGGACCCAAAGACACCTAATCTGCAAGTTAAATGGATACTCCATTTACTCACCACCATTAAAACCATCCCCAAGTCTAGAAAAACCTAACTGACCCCAAATTCCTACCATGTTGTTATTAACCCATGCCTCAGGGGGGCGCCGCAGAGCAGGGTAATTTAAAATCACTCTCAGCCTTAAAAGTGAGTTTCTTAAGATGGTTTTCTCGTAATTAAGTCAGTAAGTACTCTAAATGTATCATTTCAATGAGCTGCCACAAGTTGGCTGAATGCAAAATGTGAAAACAACCAAACTGTTGACTAACTAGTGTGATCCCCAAGGACACGTAACGCTTGAATCTTCAATACAAAATACCTTGATATTTCATTTTCCTTGCACATCTTTAAATGTGTCAAATAAATGTGTTTTCTTCAACCTGGCATAGCTACTCATCTGCTAGATTTACTGAGGGTGTGGAGAGCAGGGAGGGGAACTCCGGAGAAAGGAAGGTGAAGACAGGACTAGAACTAAAGGAAAGAATTCTGCAACAAACACCTAGTTTCTAAAATGGACACCAAAGGCAGGAGATTTGCGGAGAAAAATATACATGTCATTTCTAAAACGTGCAGAGCAAAACAGCGCGTCTTGCAAATGAAAAATTTTTAAAAAGCTACTCGCGGCACGCAGACCCCAGGGAAACAAACAAACAAACAATCACTCTAATTTATCCTAATGGAACCCGTGCTTAACCTTCCTCCCAATACCTGGTAATTCTGTGAAATCACCCAGCTGTCTTTCTCTCCCTTTTAGGAACATGACACTGATTTGTCTGGCAAAGACCCATTATTAGAATTCTGAGGTCTGCCTAATGGGGCTACTAATAAATCTAAGTCATCAATTCTTGACCTTTCTCTCCTGAAATTCTCGGTATGGGGTAAACTGCTGAAAACACCCTTTCAAGGTTCTGTAACTATAACATAAAAATAAAGGATCAAGGCTGGGTGGTTTCGGAGGTCTGAGCACATCTGGGCTCTGCCCTGCCTGAGCCCCAGAGGGAAAGTAAGACCGGTTTAGAGACAGCATCTGGGGGTAATATCAATGCTCTGCTTTGGTCTGAGCTATTTGCAAACAGACATGAAGTGCACGAGACCGGAGTGCACGAGGGAGGTGTGCCAAGGGAGCCCGGACCCTTCTCCTGCCCCTTCCTCCTCCACCTGCCTGGCTGCTGACCGCATGGGAAGAGCCGAAGCAAATGCAGCCCCGAGAGTCTAAATTGGCTATCCACATGAGAAAGAAAGAAAAAGAGTCATGATCTAGTTCTAGTTTGGGTGACTTTGAGATAAAAGGGGGGGGGGGCATCTGCTTTTTTTGAGAAACTGAATCATGGACATTTTTTCTTTTTCTATAAAAGCTACAATTTCTCATCCTTAGTTTTTCCCGGTGGGACTGAGCTGGTTGTAACCTAAGACAAAACAAGGGCTGGTGGCTTCAGCTTCCTCTAAATTCTAAGATGGCTTCAGGCACCCGACAAATCTTGACCCTGATAATGATGTTGCCGAGAGCCAAGCCATAAAGATGTCTCTTGGCACCATTCTGCCTCCCGGCGCCTGCCTTCATCGGCTTGCTACTTCATCCCCACCGTCCCTCGGCAGACTTCCCATGGCCACTGCAGAGAGAGCAAGAGACTCCGATGTCTTGTTCATGCCCTCCCTTCCTCGTCCCTCAGATGCAGCCTGGCTCCTAGGTCTGTTCCCTCTGGTTCCAAAAAATAAGTTTATCTACGGCATTTGGGCTGTGTTGGGGTGATGTCAGGGTAGGTGGCTGGATGAGCTGTTCCTCTGAGATATTCGAGCCAACGGGCTGGCTGTAGACAAAACAACCAGATGCTTTTTCACGATTACATTTTTGACCAAATTGATTGGATGCTTCGGTGGGAAGAAGACAAAAAACTCAAGTCAAGAAGGTCACCAGAACAGGAAATTTGTGGGCAAGAAGAAGCGATAGGAACAGTGGAAAGCATTACATTTTTCTAGGAATGAAAATCTGAGTTTTCAGATTGTGCTAAATGACTCAAAATTTGCCAGAACAAAGCCACAGCAGAAAGAATGGATGTTTTTAAAGGTTATACTGTTCCTATTTATTTGGCGTTGTTGCTGCCACACAGTGGCCTGAGCCCTCCTTTTTAGCACTGTATAAAATGTAAATGGTCTAAATTGGTCTAAATTAAGAAGCCATCTAATCTCAACCAATACTAATTCTGACATGAGAAATGAGACCAATTCTCCAGACAGGATTATGACCACCGCCGCCTGACATTAACCAATCCCCTCACTGTGTTTCTCAAAGAACGGGATATTTTCCCTTCCCCGAAGTGCCTATTTCTTTCCAAGAGGGGATGAAATCCTCACTCTTTCCTTATTCTGGTATTGGAAAGGCATAATCTCCTAAAGTGGGCTAGCCTTGACCGCCACCCCCCCGCCCCCGACTCTGCCAGCTTCTGTATCTTATTTGTCTGGTTTTGTTGTTGTTGTTCCTCCAAATTATAAAATCACTATAAAATAAAATATCGAAGTGCCCCAAGGGTTCTAACTCAAGATGTTGTCCTCCAATGTTTCTCCCTGCAGACCGAACTGCCGGCTCCTAATATTATTTTCCAAGCGAAAAGGGAGGGGAATGGGTTTAGACATATTTTTCTGATCTCTTCTCCTCAACTGGTCCATTGCAGTCAGCACGATCATGGTGCCCCCATCTCTGTCGCAGGCAGAATCGCCGCGTATCTGGATGGAGCAAGAATTTGCATCTCGGCTTGGCTCAGACGGGGAGACTGCAGTGGTTCCAGGGAAGGAGGCATCTCAGCCCAGCCTGCAGTCCCGACCGCAGCCCCCTCCTCTAAGATTCTACAGATGTGGCATTTTGCTTGTTAATCCTCTTGTTAAGTTCAAGAAATAAAGTGGTTTTACTCGTAAATGTCCATAATTCATCTACCACAAAGCCCTAAGTCCCCGCTGTTTCATTATCCGCTGCCCGTTAATAATCATCAAAATTAGAAGTGTCTCTAGCAGCACGCCAATTTAGCGAGGGGACTAAGGAGCCCTGGAAAATCACAAATTGTTTGGGGGAAGTTGCCGCAGAGAGTGCCTCCTTGGAGGGAAATAATGCCCATCGGTGTTTAATTCAAGGCCGCGGGGCGCTCGGCGGCGGCAGCGGCGACATCACTTTTAACGAGACATTGTGTAATTCAGTTACACAAAAGCAGCCGAGATGAGCAGGTTCAAATCATGTCTCCTGCTCTGTGTAATTCCGTGCTGGAGGCTTGGAAACAGCCAGCACTGTACGGTGCATGGCATGAAAGAGCCCTAAACGGAGCAGGGAGGTGAAAAGGAGCAGGGAATAATGCACCCTCTAAGTCTGGTGTGTTTCCCCTCTGCTCCTTCCCTGCGAACCCCACAGCTAACCTGGATGCATTCTGCTCCTCCCTTGCTCACATTCCCACTCACAGCAGCTAAGGCTCTTTTCAGCTGACAGCGCGTCTAGTATTCACTTTTACATTTCTCTCTAAACGCTGCCAGACCAGAATCCCAGGGCCCCTCTCAGGGGTTGTGGCAACCCACTCTGTGGGCTCCCCGTGGGCCCAATGCCTAAGATCAGGGCAGGGATTACAGACAAGCCCGGGAGGGTTGCAGGGGGACAGGGGGACTCTTTCCCTGATGCTTGCCCCGAGCTGAATGAGGTCTATCAACATCTGCCTTTCTAACTCTCTTCCCACTCTAAGACATGGCCTCTGCCCATTCGAGCATCAGTCCCTGGCTCTCCCTGCAGCTCCAAGGGCCCTGGATGTCCATTTGGCTCAGGCACCTGACTTTAAGGAAAAAAACACCGTTTTCAACAATGGGCTGTGTGACCACTTGAAACCCCTCTGCTGCTTTCGCAGCCGCTGGAGCAGAACGCAGGCTGGCCTCCTCCTCGGGGTGAAAGTCCCAGCTCGCCCCCACAGAAGGAAGGGAGAGGCCCACACCCAGCAGCTTGCTGACTTCTGTCCCCTGTGGGCCCTTCCTAGTCACACTTCACCCCTGGCGACAAACAGCAAGGCGCGCCCAACCGAGGTGGGGCCGGGACCTGGGGCTCCCGCGGGGCGGCCGGGCGGGGGGCTTCGCTCCCCCTGCCAGGGTCTCCATCACGCTGGTGACAGGCGCTCTGCACTCCCGCTCTGCAGCTCACATCTCTTCCAGAGGTCCCTTCCCTTCCCCCGCCACAAGCCTCCTCTGTAAAAACCAAAAAACATCTTGTTCTTTCACCATAATTAAAGCGCTGTCAGGGAAAATGGCACGGCTGATTTCTGCTGCAGTTGAAATGACCCTCTCCTTCCTCTGCTCTCATTTGCTAAAGTGGTCCTTTCTCTGCCTGAAATCGGGCCCTTTGGGGATGGAAATTTTAGCTGGAAGCAGAGAGTTCTAAGCAGAACCCTAACCTTGGGAGGGTTGGGGGGGGCGGAAATCGATGTTTCGAGCGGCCTCTCTCTGCGGCAAGGTGCTGGCGAAGCCATCTTAACGGGCAGGAGCGGTGCCGGCAGCCACCTCTGGGCTCCGCTCCACGCACGGCCCCCAATTACCAGTCATTGTCAGGGTGCACAATTCAGCCACATGGGGCGGCTGATTCTCCCCCGGTGACTTAGCAGAGAGGCAGGAGGAAGCTGTTCGGAGGAAGTCAATAGGTTCTGGATCTGGGAAGATAAAATCCGAATGCCTTTCACGCTCCCGGGGAAAAGCGTGACTGTGTATTTAATATCGGCAGCGGCCTGCCTGTTTGCGTTTGAAATAAAGCTGTAACTTACACGCATAATTAAATGCCCTCCTCCTCCCAGCCGAGGGCTACTGAGCCACTGGGTGACACCCCTGCTTGCCAGGGACACTGCAGTGTTTCGGGCTCTCGTCCCGGCAATGGTGTCTCCTCCCGTTTGGTGAAAACATCGCTTTCACCCCCTTGACCATCACAGGACTTTCTGCAAAGAGCCTTGCAGGTGGGGTGCATGTCAACGTTTGAGAAAACAAAGGACAGAAAAGACGATAAAACTGGGAAGGAAAGAAAGAAGAAGAAGGAAAGAGCCTGCGGCCCTGAGCACCTCTGAGCTCTGCCGCTGGAAGCCCTGACATATGTTCAAATACACATGATGTGAGGAAATCATAATATTCATCCTAGCCTTCAACTACTTACATTCTAAGGAAACTCGTATGTCAGGAGCTTTCAAAATTAGCTTAATTTCCTTTTCCTAAAGATCACACATCTTGGAAAGGCCCCTTTTGAGTTACACTGGGGAGCTTAATTGGCAGGCTTCCGGGTTTCTATGAGGCTATGCTAATATCTAGCAAGTCAAAATGGCAATCCAGGCCTCCCTCAACTGAATCATTAGTTGTTAATGCACCTCTGAGTAACTGGAAGCTAAGGTGTGAAATCAACCCAAGTGTCACTAAGCACCAGTTTTTCCCGAGGCTGTAACACAGGACAGTTGGGGGGCTGTTTATGTAACATCCGGACAACAAGACTGTTTTTGCTGCTGGATTATTTGCCGGCCTGGCCTCCTACCTCCCTGCTCATTCTCCCCACCACCCCCGACATGATTATTATTTTTCTTTTTTAAAGAAAGCAAAGCAACCATATAGTGCTCGAGCCTTTTATTTCCTGACTGTTCTGTGTGTCATAGCAGAGGATGCTGCAGGAAAACACGGGGCTTGTTATTATCGACCCGAGCCGGAATGAGTCAGGCACCTGAAGGCTTCAATCTGGACCTGACTCTGCCACTCGGATGCCCACCCCCAACCCCCCACTGCCAAGCGGAAGCCAGTATGGCACCCCGTAGCACCTGGAGAGCTGGGGAACGGGGGAGGAAGCATCCCAGGGGGAAAAAAGCCAATTCAGTGAATTCACTGCACTGGGGGAGGGTGCCAGGACGGGGAGAATGGGGGTGCAGCTTGGGACAAGGAGGAGTGAAGTCCACTGCCCAAGGGCCCCCTCCCGTATCCTTTCCCAATGCCTCCAGTTAGAATTCTACTTCTAAGGACTCCACCATTAAAAATGTGACTCCCTGCCTTTTTTTATTCTTTTGGCCTCACAGAGCTCTTTATTAAAATGCAAATTTCCCTTAAGCGTAGCCCTGTAAGCCTTTGCCAGCTAATGGGATTAACTGAACCGAACACAGCCACCTGCAGGGAGGTGAGGAGGCCCGGGGTCCAGTCTCCACTTCTCAAATTCGCCTGAGGCTCATCTCAAGAGGGCCCAGAACACAAAACACAGGCATCCCTGTTTCGGATCTCTTTGGAAGGGGACTCTGAGGCCAGGGCCTGAGTCCCAGCTGTGGGACCACCTGCTCACTGATTTTCTCACAGCCTTGATGCCCTCATCTCTGCCCACCATTTCTCTTGGGGTGGACAACGCTTTGTTAGTGTCCTGGTAACGCGGTAGGCCGACTGCCCACAAACTAAGGCATTTACAGAGCTGGCAACTTGTCATGAAGGATGCTTTCAAAGTAACTTGGGCGACTGATTTTTCTGAGTAGGCAAGTCCTGAAATGAGTCTTCAGTCACACTGATGGCTCCGCGTGCCTCTCGGGTGCACAGTGTTCAACGTTACAAACGAGGGGGGCCAAAACTTAACTCTGTGAACCTGAACTTCACTCTTGGAACAAAACCAGTCCCTGTCATCTGAGAGTTCCTGCCGTTCAGTGCTCCACGCAAAAGCATGTCCCCGGTCTTATCGCTAAAGCAAAGAATCTCCATCTGTAGACACACATTAAAAACCTGTTTTGTATATAAAGATCACGTAGGTGCTGAGCATTACAGGAGGCCTACAGGTAAGTAAGATGCTCTTCCAAGAGCAATGCGTAGATAGAAGGATTTGTTAAAGGAAAGTTGGAAATTAATTCTGGAATTTAAGGTGTGTTTTCTTTCCACAGTGACTGGGAACTAATTATACTACCTGAATACAGAATCTCTCTGTTTGCATCAGAGAACAGGAAAAAGCGGCCCAAAGTTCAGGGGCTAAGACGGAGGCCTGCAGCTAAGATGGAGGCCAGCTCAGGGCCCAAGATGGAGGCCTGGAACCAAGATGGAGGCCAGCTCAGGGCCTAAGA
>NW_027397115.1:1177524-1260064 GCF_003265705.2 Callorhinus ursinus
AAGATGGAGGCCTGGAACCAAGATGGAGGCCAGCTCAGGGCCTAAGATGGAGGCCTGGAACCAAGATGGAGGTCTGCAGCTAAAATACAGGGCAGCCTGGAAGCTAAGATAAAAGCACTCCGCAGTCCATCAGTTAACTCTGGCAGCAAACTACAAGCACTTTCCCATCCCACCCTCAGAACAGGAATCCCAAAGAAATTCTAAGGTTGGGTAGAAGAATTTGGACCCATCCCCTAAGAGAGTTTTGAGTCCTAGAAGATCCCGGGAGGCACCACCTGGCCCCAGACAGAGCAGGAAAGAGAGAGGGGCTGACTAAGGGCAGTTGTCTGCACCAGCCCTGGCCAGGCCTCTGCAGCCCCCTAGGAAAGCATCGCCCCTGGGTTACACCAAGGGAGAGAGGCCTCATGGAGTCCCCGGGAGGAAGACTCGTCACCCTGCTAGAGAGGGCTCCATCCCGGCCGACTTGCAAAGTTCCCGCCTCAAGACTGACATGAAAATCCCCATTGTCCTACCTGCCCAACATGTAGATAACCATTGTTTGTTTTGCCTGAAGCAGCTCTGGCGGGTTCTCTGCAGTTTAATGATTCAGGGCGCAATAATTTCATGTAAGCACTGATTTGGTTTGCCCCACCAGCTTGGAGAAGTGTTGAAAGGTTTCTGAAGTCAGTTTTTTTTTTTTTTTTTTGACCGTCTTTCCATCTGCTCTGAACTGTTCTCTCTGCCCTAGTTCATTCCTCAGCAGAGACTTCCTGGGTTCGTTCTGATTGTAAGACCATCAAAGGTAGCCGCAAGTCTTAAACCTTTGTCTTCCCCATGGGGAAGGGCACATATTAGGCGTTCGATGTGTGTACAGTGAACAAACCAATGAATGAATGAATGAATGAAAATGCCCAAGCGAAGGCAGACTCACCGACCCGGCAAGGATTTCGTCCTTCTGAGAGGCTTGGCAGACACACCCACTGCTACCGCAAGCTAAGAGACTCTACTAGAAGGGCAAAAAGGAAACAAAGCTATTTAGACATTCAATTGAACCCCCCAATTAGGAAATAACTTATCAGTGAGGGAAAATGGGTATGAATGTACCAAGAACCCGGTACTATTCCACGCTCTTTGCCAAGTTGGACATAATTCTGCATATGAGGTAAACCTCCGATCTGCCAATAGTCAAGAATTTGTAAAATTAATTTGTGACAACTGTTTTCATTTGGAACCGTGATTTTCCTCGGCCGGGCGTGTCATTTTATGCTAAATTCCCATTAAACACTTCCCAGCAACCTTTCTCTTTCTCTGAAGAACAACCACAACCCCCTTTTCTCCCCTGCAACAGTTCCTAAATGTCATAGAAGGCCCGTTTCATAAACCTAGTTGTGGCGACTCCCTTTTCTTGGCCACTGGGATAACAATTGTCTCCCACCACCCCCCCCCCCCCCGGCCCCGATGGCCCCTAATCGACCATTTGCTAAGTCTCAAAGCAATACAAATTTAGGTCAAATCAATTAGTAACACATTTCTAACTCTTGGCACTTGGGAAGAGCGTGAACTTTTCCTGGTGGAGAGAAGCTAAGCCTTGAGAGCAAACTGAGGCACGCTCTACCCAGCAAACCCCCTTCTGCCTCTGTGGGCTGTGCTTTTTTAAACAAACAAACAAAAAAGGGCAAAAATTTGGGAGAACTGGGGTCCCACCGCAACAAATTAGGACAAGACTTTGATTTTTTTTTTCTTTTCACTTGAGTTAATGAATAAAGTGCAGGACAGAGAGGCAGCTGACGAAATATTTTCCCCCACTAACTCCAGGAAGCTGAAGGTCTGCTCTGCTGTGTTGTTCCTTGCTACAGCCTGAGAGATTTGCATCTGGGTGTGATGGTCCCTCTCGACCCCCCGGCACGGAGCCATCAATCCGTGTCTCCTCCTGCAGAACCCCGCTCCCCCTTCTCCCTCCCCTCATTCTTCCGCACTGAAGAGAATGTCTCCCCTCTCTAATGAACATACCCAGGAGAATAAAACTTGTTTTTCCAAAGGCGGGGGGTGGGGGGTGGGGTGGGAGAAGAAAGGAAGGAAGGGAGGAAGGAAGGAACAAAAAAGAAAACAATGCCTATACTGGGTCTGGCTGGAGCCAAATTCTCGAGGACACCAACCTGTAAACTTCTAAGGATTTCCTCAACATCTGAGACGTATACGTAATGTACAGGGTGTTTGCTTTTAACTTTAGGATTGGCTTTGTTTTGCTTTGAGTCATTATCGAATCAAAGAACTCATGAAGACTGGATTTTTTTAAGGACAAAAAGGTCCATTGTGTGCCAGATTTCTTAAAGCAAAACCAAACCACTGAGTGGGGCAAGGCATGTGAAAACGGCTTGGAAGGGGCTTAATTCCTAATTTCAAAAAAAAGATTCCAGAAATCCAACGATCACTGTAGCGTGGGGAGAGGGATCTGGGGAGGCAGAGAGGGCCCACTGTGTGGGAGAGAAGGCGGCGGGCGGAGCTCAGGCTTTCCCTGGCACCCCCCCCCCAGCCCCCCAGTCCCTGTCCCGCTTTGTGGGCTCCTGGCACCCACGTCGGACCCTAGGGGCACAAGAGGGATGGGGAGGATGCTGCCTCCCACTCCTGCTCGGGGTCCGGCCCTCAGCTGTGCGGGCCGCTCCCAGGAGGCTGGCAGGTCTCCACCCTCTGCCTGTTGCCACGGCCCTGACTTGCAACCTGATCCTCCCTTCTGGACCGTAAGTTCCTAGAGGGTAGGCATCCCGTCTGTGGCTTAGAGCTAAATTTGGCCAAGGCCCCTTTTCTCTTTTAGACTTTCATTTGATCTCCGTGTTTAAGTCTTCAATTCCTTCTGTACCTCCTGTCCTTCTCTCTTTCAACAATAAAGACCTGGCTAAGGGGAGTTGGTTTTTAACTTTGGGTTGGGGGGGGGTGGTCGTTAGCAAGCATTCTGGGATTTCAAAAGTTCAGAGAAGGAAAAACAAAGGAAAGGAATTCAGATTCCTTCCCCCCGCCCCCCCCCCCCCCGCCATCAAGTAGAAGTGGAAGGCGCAATGGCGAACGTGGGAAAACCTCTAAGGAAGAGTGTGTGTGTGGGGGGGGGGGCACAAACACAGAATGGTTTGTATACCGTGGTTAATACCCTCTTTAGAAACATCCATACATCTAGCTGAAGAACAGGAGATAAGGAGATGTAAAATCATGGCAGGGTAAGGGCGGGGTAGGGGGATTTCCTGTCATACTAGAATGTCATTTTAACAATAAATACAATCTTCTGGAAGACAAAGGGAAAGGGGCAGGTTCCCAGTCCTGTGGGCAACCCAAATGGGCAGTCTGGTCACATGTGGGAGGCTCTGAGCTCTAGAGGGCAAGGTCCCCCGTCAGGAAAAAGGGTGTCTGTGTGGGTGTACATGTTGGGGGCCTGGGAGCATGGCAAAGAAACCCACCAAATGAACAGACCGAAGGCACCCGGCCCCCTCAAAGCACAGGACGGCAGGACTGGTGTCAAAACTAACCCCCCTAGGGACCCAGGACAAAATGAGACCCCAACCTAACATATCCCTGAAAGGTGGGGCTTTTTTCCATTAGGGCTTCCTACATTCCATCTAGAGAATTCTAAGTGATCCCACTTCCTGAGAGCGGGCAAAGCCATTCTGAGCTCTCTGCTGACCCCTGGTGGGAGAGGAGCTCTACTGGCCCCAAAAAGGTGTTCTAAACAGGGGCAGCCCACCTGTCCTCTACCCCAGTACCCTCCAAATCCTGAGTCACACCTCCGGGGGCTTCCATGGTCACTTGCCTTGGCCAAGGTTCAGGGCTATAAGTTGGGAGGTGTAGGGCGAAAAAAGAGCAAGCAAGGCTTTAAAGAGGGCCCAGAAGATTATGGGCTTAAGACAGGAATGTTGGAATAAACTTCGTTAACTTAAAGGAATTTTAATAGCAGGGTGGGGGAAGCTTTTGCCTGAAATTAATGCATTTTATTCAGTTCTTTTAACTTTTCAACTATAAAAGAGGGGAACGTATCTGGGAATGGTGTATGGAAGATAAGTTTTGTTGGGAAGGAATGAATTCCCATTACAGGGCTCAGTAGGGCCTCGCATGAGAAGCTCACGTGGCCCTTCTCAGAGGGACGACCTCATGATTTACAGCCACTGCAGGCAGGCAGGGAACCGGGGTGGAAGGAAATGGCGAAAGGGTGCCTGCTCTTTTTAGAACCAGGGAACCTGGCCCCAGACGTTGTCAGAGCTAGCCTCCCCTCCACAGAAACTTGGCCTGAAGACGGCAGAGGTGACCTGCCCCACATCCTGAGGTGAAAGGTGGGGGTCCCACCCCTAGGGAAGGCTCTTCATCAACAAGAATGTCCTCAGTGCATTGTGGGTTTATGGCACAGAGGAGTAGCGGGGGACTGATAGGGGAAAAAACTCAAGCTAGCCCTGAAATCTCAGAGACCCTGAAAAACCCAAGGACACCCTCGTAAGTGAAAGACGAAAACGAGAAGCAACAACAATAGGGATTCATCGTCAGCCAGTACGTTCTCTTGTCGGCACTGAGCTTCCATCCCAAATTCTACTCCCTCATCGTCCTCTATCTTCCCATATTGTCTCAAATGCTAACTCCTCCAGGGAAGCTCCTTGGGTTTCCCAGGTAGAAAAGGGACCTCTGCCCACCTCTGAATCTCTTTTCTAGCCCTTGACTGGGGTGGGAAAGATGCACCACTCTCCTCTGCCTCCTGTAAGGACTCTCCCAGCAATGGGTACCCAGAAATTATTAACTATTTACCAAAGGACAACAAATAGGCCTAAAATTTCCTATACAGTCTGCCATTTTGGTAAGGACTCTTTAAAGGCAGGGTGTGTGTGTGTGGGGGGGGTGGGGTAGCATACCTGTGCTAGGTAAACTTTTTACAAGAGAACTAAAGTTTTAAAGTGAGGAGGACATCCCTCTCACTTTTCAGATGAGGGAAACTGGGACCCAGTTAGATTCGCCCAAGGTCTCAGAGCTGGTTCCCAGAAGCAGCATGGCACACACGTGGGTTAGGAATTTGGAGGTCACTGTGATAGTGTGTTTTTCCGCACTGGCTAAGGTCTCTAGAGCCACTAGTTAAAAAGTGACAGGATTTGTCCTCAGAAATCAATTGTTCAACGGAAGAATCTTTAAAACTATACCCTAGGCTTTGGGGTTGGGGGCTGTGTCCCTGAGAAAGATGATTAGGGGAGGGGGATGCAGAGTCCTGCCTAAGGCGGAGCACGCGGTGAGTTTTGAAAAGGCAGGCTCCCAACAGTAAAAGCCGAGCGCCATCTGCCAGCCAGCTCCGAACAGCCTCGCTTTATTTTACTGTTTCTGTTTCCCAGCCCCAAACAGTTGCGGAATCTCAACTCTTTCCCTAAAAACAAGCTATTTCCTGCTCCGAGGCCCCCTAAAAAAGGAATCTAATTGTTAAAAAAAAATCTTAAAATAGAGGGGGAAGAAAAGGAAAGCAAGAAGGGAATAAGAATTCCCTAGAAGGTTGATTTCTGCTCCCATTTCTGCGCTGGGCAAACCTCTGCGGCGACAGGACAAGCCCCGAGGGTCTTCTCCTTGACCCCTTCTTCCCGCAGGATGAAAGGTCAACTCCCAATTTTGAGCCTGCTCTCATATCTGAAGTTGGACCCCCCCCCCCCCGCCCACCTCTGGGGGATCAAGGTTTTCAGATCAGAAAGAAAAAGAAAAATGAGCCCTCTGCCACCTGTCAACTCAAGTCTCTGGATAAGACGTCTGCAAGGGTTTTTGATGTACTCTACCCAGAATCCTTTTAAGACCTGCCCACCCCCTACCTTGGGTCACTCATTACTTCTTTATACCTCAAGCTGGACACAGAGATACCCCCTGGCTTTCTCTTAGACCACCCATCAAATTTAAGTCCCTCCCGTGACCATGGCAGGACCTCAGGATTACTCTTGCAGAATCATCACAAAATGAAGGCTTGTCAACACTTGAAAGATAGTGCTCGCTTCGGCAGCACATATACTAAAACACTTGAAAGATAATCAACCTTTGGCCTTTTCTGGATGTCACTTGGCAAATTCATGGGATCCTTGAATAATAGAGCGCTAGAAACCACCAACGTCCCAGGAATGAGAAACCTCTCTAACGCCTAAGGCAATCTCTTTCCACTCTCCTAGAACCCTCCAGAAAAGCTGGGGATCCTCCGCCCATCCCCTCTCCCATCAGATCAGACTCTCTCCCCCATCAGGGCAATGCGGGAAGACAGCAAGGAATAATCACCATACGCTCAACCCCATGCCAAACCACCCCACGATAAATGATTTCCTAAGAGTGCTCCAGAATGACTGGATCCCATCAGGAAAATTTCCAAAGACTCCCACTAGGAAAGGGGAACCTTCCTTCAAGTGTCCATCTTAAAACCAGCCCTGGTCATTTGTAAAACAAAATGATCTAACATGCTTCCCATTTAGCAGCAAAAAGGAAGAAATGAAATCACACACAAATGTTTAATTATAAATAGCTATTAGTTTTCTGGCAACCCAACTTTCAAAAATTTTCCCCTAATGTCTGGCATTTGTTTTGGGTTCTGCCCGGAGTCTTCTAAGTATTTCCTTGGAAAGATGTTGTACTTGGTCCCAGGCAAAATGTCAAAATCAACATTCAAAAAACATGCCTTGGGTAATTTCGAGGATTCTGCAATAAGGATGTGTTAGTTAGAGGCACTTCACTTAGCTAACCTCGAAACACATAAAAAAATGATATTTTTAAATTTACATATCTGATAAATAATGTATCAAACTACCAATCACTTTCTACCCCTCACCCTAAAGTCATCCCAATAATAAAAGCAAAAGTATTTAAATTCATATAGATGGCTGGGGATGGAAAGTAGTTCTTCTCTTACTTTTTTTTTTTCCTACTAGACTTTGTGATTAACAAAGATCACAAATTCCAAACACTTTAAGGAAAAAAAAAAAACACTTTGCTTAAGACAAATTCAATCTGATGAATCTATAAGATCGAACAGCTCTACCGAAAGACCAGATGGGGGCAAGAATATAAATGTGTTGGGCTCAAAATACAATAAAGAAGCAATATAAGTCTTCTTCTATAACGATTAACTGGGGGAGAGTCTGTTTAGGTGCAAGGTTGGGGGTGGGGGGGGAAGTCAGGCCCCGGTTTAAAAATAAAATCATGATTTAGTCTTGTTATGATTGTTGCAAGAGATGCTGGTTATAGATTCTGCCCTAGGATGGAGGAGGGGGCGTTTACCACCTTTTCCAAGACCAAGTGCAAGACTCTTGATCAGGAAATGTCCTTGGATTATGACTTCTGACACAACTATGTTTTATTTCTAAAAGATCTCATTTTACCTTTCTCAGGTAGTCATTCAGAGGCATTCTTTCCGTGGGACCCCACCACCACCCCACAAGGTAACTTTCTGCCTTGAAATATCAGTTGCTAAAGGTTATGGGTCACTTCCACGCAGTTGGGCTGGCCCCTGTGGACCTGGGACTAAGGTGACCAGCTAAGAGCCTACATCCATGTGTGTGCGCACACACTACCAATTAAAGGCTCCATTAATGTTTTGTGGGACACATGCAAACCCAGTGCTGCTCTATTAACAGTTATCTGAGTACTAGTTCTGATGATCCTGGCATCCTTCTCTACAATGCAGAGTGAATTACTTTAGCACACACCAGACAGAGGGAGAATCCCCAGCCTGCTACAAAAGAACCTCTAAGTGGTAGAGATGATCATGAAAGGGTTAAAATCTATTTAAGCATTGATTTATCCCGGCCCATTGATTGGCTATGGGACTGATTTTGTTAATCAGAGTCTTTGACCAATTCATTACTTACTTCCCTGGAATAATTCCCTTTTCTGTCCTATTTAGGGTCATGAGTCACCTTCTTTTCTGTGATTTTTTGGAAATTACTTCTACCCAAGAACGCAGGGTCGCCTCCACTGCGGCAAACATTTCTGAATGGTTATTAGTAACTGGAGTCAATAACCTTTCTCTCTGAAGAGATCTTTTCTTTTCAAGGTGCTCCATTGTGACATGTGCGATCTCAACCTTCCCCAGAACTTGATGCTGATAATGTTAGGGCAGGAAGTTATCAACTGGGGATGCTGCTGTCCCCCAGGGGACACAGTTCTGATTGTCGCACGGTGTGTGTACCTAGTGGTGGTGGGCTGGGCTGTGTGTGTGTGAGGGAGAGAGATGGGCATCCGGGAGGCAGAGATCAGGGATGCTGCTGGACATCTATATAGAGTGCTGCTAACAGACAGCTTCCACGACAAAACATCAGTAGAACTATTATGGAGGACCCTCGTGTTAGACACGGCCCCTAAAATGCTCCCCAAATCCCACCGCCTAGCCAACAGGGAGATATCACACCTTACAAACAAAAGGCTGGGTTCGACTAAAGCTTCGGGGCCTAGGAGATGTGGGCTTTGTCCCGGGGTGCGGGTGGTGGTGAAAGTGGAGCGGGACCCTATCCACCCCTGCTCCATGTGCCCTTCCCTCTCATTTAATCATAGATGTGACACCTTTTTTTTTTTTGCCTTACACCGTCTCACCATCTAGTGGCCACCTGAAATATCAACTCACCTTCACCATCTCTGGGCCCTACTAAAGTCAGTCATCAAAACATTCACAGCTGTGGGGGCAGGGGGGCGGAAGGACCCCTGAATGATGGATATGATTGTATTAATATGTTAATTACGCATCTCGTAGGCCTAATGGACCCATATAGACAGAGGCTGTAAGGAATTAAGATGGACACTTTCTACGATCTGAGAAGCCCCAAAAGGCCAAAAAAAAAAACCTCAAGGGACTGATGACAAATAAGGTTTCATTTTTTATAAACAAGGACCTCGCAGGCTTTTGCTTAAGTCCTTCGGATGCTAAGGAATTAACATAGACGAGAAGATTGAAAAGGGTGTGTTCACATGGCCCCAGGCATTTAAGTACCCAGACCCTTCCTAAATAACACCATCTACTCCCGACAGGTTGGGGGTTTTCGTCATTTTCAGTTGGACCCAGGCCGGTGAAACAGGCCTTCTTGGCCCTGGACTCTAGCACTGCCACCTGACTTCAGTTTTGGGGCATTAATTAGGATGAGCATTAGTCTTTCTTTTAAAAAATCCTGCAAACTTACCTGAATACAGCCTCCCTATGAAAATAATAATAATAAAAAAATCCCTTCATAGTCATCTGCACACTAGCCACTGGTTTGATGAAAGGAAAAACTGTTCTATTTAATAATTAGAAACGAGGAGGGAGGTGACAGGGTCTGTTGACTGGGGGGAGGCAAGAGCTGTGTCAACCAAGGGGGTGCCTCTGGGTGCCCCCGGCCTCCCGGTTAGACTCAACTGTGGTCTAGCGGGGATGGGGAGCCGGATCACGGCACTCCTTAGGAAGTGGGTGCAAGAGATCTTCCTTCCCATTATCAGCTCATTAAAGGCAGTTTAAGGTACTTACTCTGTCCCACACACCAAATGTGTGTGACAACGTCGGAAACGCTGACTGACTCATAATAAGTCTGGGATCAGATAACAATTTATACACCTCTCTCCTCGCCCCAAACTGAATCATTAAGAAGCATTTAGTAAGATCTAATGTTCAAGTTCTGTGGGCAGAGCTCCACGAGTCAAGGCTCCCGAATTCTCCTGAGGTTTAACAAATTACTCTGCAGTGCAATTTGGGATTTTCCCTCTAAGCGAGTACAACAGAGGCACACTCCCTTCATTTTCATGACTCTGTCACAGATCAGTTCCCTAACATTCTTCCCATGTTACAGCGCCCAGTTCCGGCACAGGCCACCCTCTGGTAATTCTAACGTGAAAGGTGGGCACCCGTGTGCTCACTGTTTGTCAGAGACCAGAGCATCCTGGGTCCCAAATGAGCGTGTGATGATCAACAACAATTAAACGTCAAGCATTGCTTTTTCTTGTTGTGCTTACCTCATTCTTGGAGGTCTCATCTTCAGTCCCACTGGCTGGCCTGCTTCATCGTCTGGCTGTCAGAAGGGAGACTAAAAACAATCTTTTTTTTTTTTTTTTTTTTTTTGCATGTGTAGTAAACATCCAACAATCTGCTCTCAGGTCCCTGGGTTCAACCACAGTATGGAGTTGGTTTATAGATTGGAGGATAATATAAATAATAAAAGAGAAGGTGGGGGGAGGTGGGGGAAAGGAAAGGGGGATGGGGAAACTTTTTCAGGACAAGTAAAAACAGGGTCTCTCCTCATCTTCTCTTGGCCACGTCACTCACCTGAGAGTGACTTCACACAACCCTAAATTCGGCAAGGTGTCATCTGTCTCCTGTTTGAGCTGACCTTAATTTATAAAGTATGTACAAAGAGTGTACTCTGAAACGTAGCGGAAGAATGGGTGCCTAGTACTTTTAGAATTTACAAGTTAACAGTCTCATGGGGAATACAGAAAACAGACAAACAAAAACCCCAAAATCTTACTTGGAGCAGGGAGAGAAAAGTCGAAGAGAATTTCTAGAAACAATGGTTACCATTTATTGGGCACTTGCCTGTGCCAGGCACAGGGTTGAGAATTTCTACAGGGTAACTTCACTTCTGGTATCTGGCCCTCTTTCTAGAGGAGTCACGGAAAAATGACACGTCTACCTCTGATTCTTCTGGAAACGCCCCTCCTCTTCCGCATTCAGAGGCTCCCTGGCCTACCCCCACGGTACTTTGTATCTGGGGCAACCCACCTGTCCTTTCAGAAAGGCCACTGAGGATGTGTTGATTCTTCAGCAGGGCTCTCAAGGAGAGACAGACTCAGGCTGATTCTCCTCCGTCCCTGAAGGGGCAAGATCTCATGCCCAGGGTAACCACAGGCCAGAATAGGAACCTGATGCGACAAAACCCCTTTCCAGTCTAATTCAGGGAAATTTGTCAAGGAGGGTGTAGCAGAGCCATAGTCTCAGAGTCCCTGTTACTGGGGGGCACCGGGGCTGGAGAGGGCTAATTGTTAGACTGACCAACGCTTGAGTGTTTCACTTGGGGGGGGGGCAATCTTGTCCTATCAATCGGCCCAGCCCTTCCTATTTTGAAAACTGTGACTCTTCCTGAGAAATTTGATTTTGAAATGGACAAGTGGCATGTTAATTTCACATTCCACTAGGAACCCCAGGAGGCACAAGGTGGGTTTGGAAAGAACACCTCTGCCACCAGTTAAAGAAACCAAGAAGCGTAGAAACCAATTTTAATTCTATTGAATGAAAGCCTATTTCTGTGCCTCCTGAAAGTTACTTTATGTAGAAGCACTGGAATGCCACAATTTTGCTGGGGGTGACGGTGAGTTTTATTTGGGTGGGGGGGGAAGGACTCCGAAAAGAAGTAGAGGCATGACAGCACGAGGAATTTCAAATCTAGGCAATTAGGCTACCTTCTCTTAAAAAATATACTCTTTTTCTTTTGCTTAATACCAACATTCCCGCATAAAAGTCAAACATGATTTCTAAGACTATGCGCTAACTTTTGCTAAGTAGGAATTAAGCTCCAACTAAAAGTAAGGAATACTTAAAAAATCACTATGAAGAATATTAAAACAAGGGTTATTTTAATAGGGTTATTTGATCCAGGCCAGGATTTTAAGCAGTCTGCTTCTCTAACACTGTACATATAGGGAGCTAGGCACTGAAGCCCACTTTTTAGTATTATTGTTAATTATTATTATTATTTTATTTATTTATTTTTTTGGTGGAACTCTGAGTAAGGAAAGCTTTAGACTCCACTGAAGAAAACCACAGAGGATCCTAAAGGAAACCTGCAGTTGAAAAAGAACAAAGCCCAATAAACAAACTAAGACTGCAGTGTTGGCAGATGAGTTAAAGCAAATGTGGAAACCAAATATCACCGTAGTGATGACAGGTATCTCAGAAATGGGGGAGCTCACGTGTCATGTACACTCAATGGACATTTATAACCAGTGATCTGTTGGGTTTGGCTATCTTTCAGAAAGCAGAAGACTGCTAGACACCTGTCATTTGACAAGGGATTTGAAGAGCACATAGCACACGCACAATCATGCTTTACATTTAAATAATGCTTCATTGCTTATTACCACATTTTTTTGTTAAGCACTGTCTTATCTGAATTAGAAACTTTTGATTCCTTCACTTACCTTGCAGTCTTTGAGCAAAAGTCCCTGACATTTAATCTCTGAGCTTTCGGTTTATTTGCCTATGACATGGGGTCCTACCACATTTTTATTGCCCAAGGCTGTTTCAAAGGACAAATGTGACTTAGATGAAAGGCTTTTTTAAAAATACAATAAGAATGTGGTATCATTATGCGTGATCATTACTATTACTGGTTACTAATACCTGAAGGCAGGGAGGCTATCCCTTTCAAGTCAGGAGGGGGTGTGCAAAAAGCCCAGGGACACACTTTTCTTTGCCTAATATCAATTTCCCATGATAGACATAATGTGGGCAAATTACAAAAATGAACCTACTTGTATAGAAAACATTTTTTTGGAGACAAATCTATGGGAAATTGTATTTTAAGAGGCAGTAAAGAGTTTTGGCCTTCGAGAGGCATAAAATACCACTGGGGAGACAGATAGGGAAAATCACAAAAGTCTCTTAATTCTAAAGATTTGGTGGCCTGATAAGCTATGCCCTCCCCACTGCACCAAAAAGCTCAGTGGAGGCATTCCGAATAAGGAAAAATGGCTGTACTAAAGAAGAAGAGGAGGGAAAAAAAAAAAAAAAAAGGCCCTCTGCATGATGGGATGCAATGCATCACTGTTGTACCTGGTGGCATAAATAAATTATCATACAATTAACCGAGACTCACTGTATAAATAAAGTGTCATGACAGGATGGCCATTATCATCTATAGCATTTGCCTGCACACTTTTATGAAATGTAGCAGATACTAAAAAATTCTAATCTACATGCCCCTTCAAGTCTTAAAAAAACGGGGGACTCATACCCAAAGTGGGTTTCCAAAAACATGGAAATAGTCTATTACTGAATAGTCAAATAAAAAAAGCCTTCATCTCTTACATATTCTAGAATTTGTCATGTTATTGATTATCTATCTCCTTTAAAAAAATTCCCTCTAATATGGTTAAACTGGGCAATAAAAATGGAAACAGTATATACACACAAACACACACAGTTGTAAAGCAACAGATGAGTGTGCATGTCACAAATTCATAACCATATGGAAGGATGCTCTTTTGACCTGCATTTTCAGTGGTAGGAATATATGGATGTCTTGTTTTATGTTAGAATTAGACTGTTAGTAAGAGGTCTTGTCCTAAATATAAGTCCTCATCCTTCCTTCCTGCCCTCTCTCCCCCAATCAGTAACTGAGACCCCGATGGGGTACCGCTCTTGTCACTTTGGCCAAATGAAGGCTGGTCAGAAATGAGCCGTTTCGACAAACCGCATTATGGCAGCAGGTAACACCGGCTGTCCTAGTTCAGGCTCGTGTCTGACGTAGCCTGGGGTTTGGTCTTCTTGACCAGCTGACTCCCTGAGAGCAGAGTCAGGACCACTGTGGGATGACCCCAGCAAATTTCCTTTTATTAAGGTTAATTTTGCACCCTGGATACAAAACATGGGTGAGCAAGGTAAACTTCTAATATTCTTAAGGCTTGGCCCCAGACATGGACTGACAGTTTGCTGCAGGGTGGGCATAATCTATGGTTTTAAGCCTCCAGTCCTGATTTAAGTGGACTGTGCTTTCCACCCCAACCCCCCCAGAATAGAGGACCCGGCAAGTAAGGGACACTGCCAACTAGGGGCCAAGTGGACACTGTCACCTGGCTTCCTGTCTGTACCCACGTGTGTCCCCTCCCCATCAGAGGCCAGCTTCCCAGAGCTAAGCTCAGAATATTGAAATGGGACTGTTATGGCAAAACTAGTTGTCTGCGGGAGAACAGCGTGTTGTCATCTAAGGCTCTGGCTATCAGTACGGTTGGGACATCCCAAATTTAAAACTGCATCCCTTCTATATGTGATTGAGAAAATGACGACATCATTATTTCCCTGGGTGGGTGGCACTAAAATGACCACAGTGTTTAAAACTGTGATTTGTGAAAGACACACATGTCACAGAAGCCAATAGTTACTGTCCATGTCATTACTAAAAAGCATCACACATTATAAAATATTTCACCAACAAATGTAGCCCAGCTTTAGAAATTGTGATCTTTAAATCCCTTGAAAGGTCTTAAAGAATAAAATAAAGAAATTAAGACTGTGGAGCTTCACTTTTGAAATTTTCATTCAAGCCACAGTCAGACCCTTGCTAATTGCTCTGATGGACTGTGGCACAAGGAGCCAGCACCTCAGCTGGGAGCCAAGGGGAGGCTGGAGGAGGGGAAGTGGGGGGTGTGGGAAGAGCCACAGAGGTGGGGAGATGGGGGGGAGGGACTTGTTGTGTGTGTGTGGGAGAGTCCTAGAGGGGCGAGGGGACCCTGAAAGGTGGGAAAGATGAAGAGAGAAGGAGGGGAAGGCGGAGGGCCACCAAACGTACCCGATGTGGTTATGAACACAAGACCTTTTTAATTTCTTGGTATCCCAAGTCCATTCGCAGAGGATCTTACCTTTGATCCTCTCTGCCCCCAGCTAAAGCTGCTTGAAAAGATTCACATGCAAACATTTACATATTTCACAAGTCATAGTCACAGTTTTACCACATATCGTCCATATACTTAAAATACACTGGAAACATTTTTAAAATTTTTTATTTTAATTGCATTTCGAAGACAAGACAGCATTCCACTCCCAACGCATAACAGTCTTTTTTAAACCAAGCCCCTCCTACTGTACTCTTTGTAAAAGTGTAAATGATTGGCTTACCTCGGGCTCTTCCCTAGGAAAAAAATTATTTCATATTTTTTAAACACAGCCACGCCCACCCTCTTGGACCCAGTCCCGTGTAGGTTTAGATCCAGACCTGCCTGTAGCAGATTAAGTGGGTTTTCCCCCCCCTCCTCCCTCCATCCCCCCACCAGGTGAGCTGAGTGTGTGCAGAATACTGAACTTTATGTGTGTAGCCCCGACGCCCCAGATACCTGAGTGTCTGGTTTTTCAACCGTAAAGGCGGGAGGGTTTGGCGAACGAATGAGAAGTGAGGAAACGCTTAGCGCAAAGGGAAAAAAGAGAGAAAGACATACAGAAAAAAGGTTATGGAGGCCAGCGAGAGGCGGCCCCCTCTCTCCCGCGCCAGTGGCCCGACACACTCCCCAAGATGTCCCACCAGCTTCTCCTCCGCATTTTTCGCGCCGCCCGCTGCAGAGCGCCAGCGTCCAGGTACCACCAGAGTGTGCAAACACGGAAAGTTTTTGCCCGCGCCATGGCGCAAAACACAAGACAGCCCGTTCCCCAGTACGAGTACACAGTCGGCGGGTAATCTGGGGGTGCCAGGGATGGGAATTGGGGGACACTTGAGCATATCATGCACAGGCGGACACAATATGGACACCAACACACACCAACGACAAGCTGTCTGAGTCCAAGCAGCAGTGCCAGGCGAGGCGGGGGCGCACCTTCCCCAACGACCCCAGCCCACCACGGCCCCAACCGGCCTAGCCTGGGGAACCCCGGGGCCCCTCCCCGGCAGTTCCTGGCTCACCTGAAGCCCCCGCCTTTCTTGCCGGCCCCCACCCCAGGACTCGGGGGCATCTTACGGTCGCTGGCGCTGGCTTGTCCAGCCGGAAACGACCCTCAGTGTTGCTCGGCACCACTTTTCTCCCTGGAGGGCACATACTTCGGCCACCCAAGCCCAACCGAGGCCCCCTCCCGCTCCCAGGGCAAAGTTAGGGCCCCTCACTGGAACTTTCTAGCAGTCTCTTCCCGCCTCGGCCTGGACCCCCTCCTCCCGCTGCCAGGCCCTGAGCTCCACCGGGCAGCCCTGCCACCCCCTCCCGGGGTCCCCCGGCGGCCCTGCTCCCCGCGGGCAGAGTCCGCCGCATTACCTAGAAGCAGCAGGCGGTGCGTACACATGTACCCCATCTTTTCCTCCTGGAGTTGTTTGTCGATGAGCTTGCTGCGTTTCTTCTCTGCGCGCTTCTGGGCGCGCTTCTCCAGGGCTTCCTTGCGCATCTGTCTGCGCTTCTCCGCCAGAGGAATCTTCTTGACCTTGGGGCTGTGCGAGGCTTTGGGCTGGGGGCTCTCAGATCGGCCGAAGCAGCCCCCGAAGGCCTGCATGAGGAAGTTGCGGAGCAAGTTGCGCCGGGGCTTTCGGCGGCGGCGATTTCGCCGGGGCTGCAGCCAGCGGCGGCATCCGGAGGTCCCATCGTCGGACTCATCGCTGCTGTGGTCGTCGTCGCTGCTGACCGACCCCTCATCGTCGTCGCGGCTGCGGCCAGACCTGCCCCGCCAGGCAAACGCGCGAGGAGGCTGCGGAGTAGGCGGATCGGCAGCCTGGATCTCGGGGCTGGGGGGTCTAAGGAAGCGGAGCTTGGGTCGGGCTCCAGACGCAGGGGCGGCAGGGGCTGCCCGGGCGGCTGGAGCAGCTGCCCCGGCGGCTGGAGCGTCAGGGGCGGCTGGAGCGTCAGGGGCGGCTGGGGCTGCCCCGGCGGCTGGAGCTGCCCCGGCGGCTGGAGCGTCAGGGGCGGCAGCGGCTGCCCCGGCGGCTGGAGCATCAGGGGCGGCAGCGGCTGCCCCGGCGGCTGGAGAAGCAGGCTTGGCCCCGGCGTCAGGGGCTCGGTCCCCCGGAGAGGGGACTTTTCCTCCCTCCGCAACAGCGGCGGCTGAGCCTCCTTCCATCTCGGCTGCTTCTTCCTCAACTGGGGGTCTCTCTCCCTCTGCTCGCTCTCTCTTAACTGGGGCTCGGGAGACCTCGATGGGCGGGCCGTCAAGCGCGATTGGGGGGCTGTCCATGTTGACGGGAGCGTCGTCGACCCCAACGGGGGCGCTGCCAATCTCGAGCGGGGGTCCGGAGATCTCCATCGGGGGGCTGTCGCCCGCGAAGTGTGGAGGAGATCTGACAGCCTCTCGGGATGGGCTGCCGATGGCGCCTGGGACCCAGAGGGGGGGCTCGTTCGCGGCGGGAGCGAGGAGGACCGCACTCGGGACCGCGGGTGCCGCGGACTGGCCGCCGCTGCCGCCGTCGATTTGTGGAATAGCTCGGGGGAGCCCAGGGGGTGGGCTGTCGTCCCCAAAGGCTGCTCCATCAAACTCAAATGGCATAGCCTCCTCAGGGGGAGGGCTATGGTCTCCTCTGAAGCCTGCGTTTGCAGGTCTGAGAGCTTGGGGCTCCTGCGGAGGAGTGCTAAAGACCCCCGCACCTGGGCCTCCCGGAGCGAGGTCTGAGACCTGCAAGACAGGCTGGTTGCCACCTCCCTGGGCAGGCTGCTCAAACTCAAAGGGCATGGCTTCTTCGGGTGGAGGGCTGTAGCCTCCCAGGCCTGGTCCGGCATCACCGAAGGCTCCGGGCTCCATGAGCGCCTGGCTGAAGACCTCAAGGCCTGCACGGGCCCCAGTGGTGTCTCCAGGCTGCTCCGGGGTAGGCCAGAAGCCTCCTGAGTTGGGCTGCTCGACCTCGAAGGGCATGGCTTCCTCAGGAGGTGGGCTGTAGCCTCCATGGGCTCCGGCTTCCTCGATGGCCTGGCCCAGGTCCTGCAAGTTGGGCCTGGAGACCTCTGGGGGTCCACAGGCCTCGCCTTCACTCTCGATGGGGACGGGCTCGCTGTGAGGCGGTTCGGTCTCCATCTCTTCGGCTGCGCCAGGCCCAGAACTGGGGGCAGCTGCCCCTGGGGCCTCCAAAGATGGTTGCTCGGGCTGCTCCCCGAGTTCAAGGGGGATATCGCGTTGTCCTGACATATTATTGCCGTCGAGGCAGTTGCGCACGCCCATAACACGGTGGCGGACTCTTAAAATAAACTTGGGGCCCCGTAAGACGGAGCACCCAACCGAACTAGGGTGAAAAAAATTTTTTCAAAAAAATTCAAAGTACCAGCCAGAAAGTTCTCCAACCTCACTTTCCAGCCCTCTTGAGGTCTGGGGGTTCAGGGCCTCAAACCCAAGACCGTGGTGGAAGCAACTCTATTGTTGCTGGTGGAGTCTTGGCTCCTTCCTGGCCACTTTTTATCCCCTCAGGCTGCCCCCGGCCCCCCCCCCCCCCTTGGCCTGCCCTTGTCCCCTCCTCTCTCTCTCTTTCTCTCTTTCTCTCTGCTCCAGGCCAGCCCCGCCTGCTTGGATCTGAGGAGCGTGCCGATTCGGTCCGAAAATCGCTCGTAGTGCTCACTCTTTGCCACCAGAGGACGCCGGCCTCGGTGCTGAGGCGGCTCCGGGAGCCGGATCCTGGCGCCGGCAGCCCCGGACTTTGGGTAAGGGGGCTGATGAGCGCAGGCCTCGCAGGGATGTTTTGGCTCCTTCCAGTCCTCTCCCTGACTGATTTGGAGTCTTTCTCCTCTCTTATCCCCTGGCCAGAGAGAGAGAGAGAGCTCTCCTGCGTTGTGGGACACGTGATGCAAGACGTGGGCCCCGGGCTGCTTGAGCGCAAGAGCTGAAACCCTCCCTCCCAAACCCAAATGACTCTCCTCAGGGGGGAGGGGGGAACTGCAGGAGGGTTTCATCACCCCAGGATACCCCTGAACCCTTGAGCCGCAGGCCCCAGACCTGGGCAGCCTCCCATCTTAAGCTCCAAGTCCGGAGTGCAAGGCTTCGGGCGCGTGGGAAGGGGGCGCGGGCGCGCGCGGGGATGCGACAGGTGGTCGTGAGCCCACCGGCGGAGCGGATAGGAGGCTAGGGGCGAGGGGCTGCCGTGTGTGCGCACATAATTTCTTTTTAAAATGCCCTGGGGTACTTTCTGCCGCTTCTGCAGCTTTTGTTTGCCGGCTTGCCGAGACTGGCTCCCGTAAAGCACTTCAATGTCCCCCATCCCCACCACACCCTGGGGGGTCCTCGCAGTAGCTGAGGGTGGCGCAGGCAAGTGTTTCCCCCGTTTATGTGGATAATGATGTAGGGGAATTAAGAGGGTCTTGGGCGCGTTCTACGGAGACCCTCCAAGCGGTAGTTGCCGCGGCACCAAACGGGGGCGGCGTGGGACACACACGGAGACCCCATCCAGTGCAGGCCTCAGAGTTCCGGGGGTCCTACTGTTCTGGGGAAGGGCTAAGGGGATTTCAGTTGGGAATTTATGGCCGGCTTAGTGTGGTCTCTGAGACTGGACAAGCCTGTGCGCACTGAACCCAAAGACACACACCGTGCCGCGTCGGCAGCAGTGGCTATAATGTGCCGCTTATCTGCCTCGGGTGCCGGCTGCATGGTCGGTCGGTCAGCAGCCCCAGTTCCTCACAAGTCCCCCACCAGCCCCCTTCCAGCCCCTCTTCTTTCGCTATGGGTATCCCAGGGCAGCTGCTTCACTTTTCCACTGCTAAAGCCCTCTGAGGCGGCACTGAGCCCGGCCAGAAGTCCAGCGGTCTCCTGGCTGCGCTCCCGTCACCGAAGCTCGTGGGGGCTTGGAGCCGGCTGCGGAAAATACCCGCACCGCCTGGGTGGGCTTGGTGCGTGCACGCGCACTGCTCTGGGTCTGGGGTCTGGGGTCTGCGGAGGGATTTGAGCCGCGGGAAAAAATTGCGGCTTGCGGGTCACGTACGACCGGGGACATGGGCATGAGGTCTGTCTCGCCAGCGGGTGACACGGACCTGCAAGCGACCTTTAGGTGCAAGGCATCCGGGCACGAGGCAGGTGGTCGCCTGGTGGGCGGAGGAGAAGAGAGATGGCGGGATGAGCGCCACAAGGGGTGGGCTGCGGCGAGCGGGAGCACCGCTTGGATCGCTGTATCTACGAGCCTCAGGCGGGTGAACCACGCACCGTTCAATCTCGTTAAGTCTAACGCATCCCTCTTAGAACGATGGGACCACAGCCACGGCGCATCATTGCCCCGCATCCACCATCCACGTGGCCATGCTGCAGAGGAAAGCGGACAAAGTCGGACTCTGGGCAACGTGTGGGGCCCCCCAAAGGCGTATCATGTCAGGTCCATGGGTCTACACACTTGGAAATGCCAACACTGAACTTTGGCCCAAACTTTGTCCAACTGTTCCCACGCGCAACGGCTCAACCATTTGAGCATCCACTGAATGGGCCAACTGGGTCGCGACCGTCAACTCACTCCCCTCCGACCCCAGGGCTGGGTCAGCTATTGGGCTGGGGTCACGCCAATCAAGGTTGCCTGGCGAATGAGCAGGGGGCGTCGGACCGGAAACCGGATATGAATGGGAGGTCCAATAGGGGGCGCCGCGTTGGAACGCCCTAAGAGGTTGTGCTGCTGGGGTAGTTGGAAGCTGCTGGTGGGCGGGCGTATGGCGGGCAGGCCTGGAACGCCACGAGGCCCGCTGGCGCCGTGGGGTCACTCTTCCTGAAGCCACAAGTCATCAAGGCTGGAAGGGAAGGTCGGGGGCTGTCAGGGCTCAACCCTAGGTGTCGCTGGTGGCGGTGGGCAAACCCACCGGACCAAGGGGACCGCCGCTGAGGCCAGGCGAGGAGGAAGACAATGTCTAGGGCCTGGAGGTAGAGAGAGCCAGGGCCCCGAGGAGAGAGAGGGCTTACTGCCCCGATGCAGAGGAGCAGCCCCAGACGGATAAGGCGTTGAGGCCCCAGGGATGCTGCGCCCTGCCGAGCTAGAAGGTCAGTAGACGCTGGGGTCTGGAGCCCCAAAGGGACGGTTTGCCTACTACGCTTGGACTCTGTCCCCAAGCACTGTCCATCAAGGAATGGGTACAAGGTCTCTTTGTTTGACATCCTCATGGGCATGTGGGACCCCTTTGTTCAACACTCTTTGGTATCTTGGTCCTTTGCCTGGAGAGCACAACTGTTGAGGGGATAACGGCTGGGTAGATACCGGTCCTCCATCCTAAAGGATAAGTAACATAAAAATGAAAGAAAGACCCCCTCCTGGGGTTGGGGTGGGGGACCCTGAAAGTCTTGATGGGGAAAATAGCGTTTCAGATGGGCCTGCATGGATGGGTAGGGCCCCTGCTTACCAATGCCGGGAATCGGAGGAATGGGAGATGTGGGCCTACCCTTAACAAGACCCAGTGGGGGGAAGCAAGGGACACCGTGTGGAGTCTGAGGAGGGGCAGTGAGGGCGAAAGCAGGACAAACCGATAGGATCTCTCTGCGGAGGGTTGGAAACTAAAGGGCAAGCACTTTTGAGGTTGTTCTGGTAGGAAATAGAGCAGATGTGGAATGCTTCTTGTCCCGCAAGGAGGGTTTGAGCCTAGTTTACTTTAGTAAAGATGGAGGCAGTGTGGGGGGATGGCCCTGATGGAGAGAATACCGGAAGCTGTGGCCGGTCACGACCTCTAAGGTAGCAGGAAGGCTGAAGGAAGGGACTCAGGAGGGATCTCAAAGGGCCCTCTAGCCTCTTCTGTGCCAGAAAGGCACAAAAGGTGGAGAAGCCAAAGTCTGGCACCTGGATGATGGGGCACAAGTGACACAGGAAGTCCAGAGGATCTGGGGCGGCGTTGTGGTGGTGGCAGAGCCAATTTGGTTTTAGACTTGGCAGAGGTGAAGGAAGGATGGGCAGTCGGGATGCAGTGTTGTACAGCCTATTATTTAAGAGGGTGGGTCTGCAGTTTAGAAGGAAGGTAAAGACCCCAAGTTCAAAGTGACAGCCGTCCTTATAGGGTATGAAATGAGTGGATCAGAGACTACCCTGGAGGGGAGGAATATATCTGGAGAATCTTGAACACTTGGAGCACGGGAGAGGAAAAGGAACGATGTCTCGGGAGCGAGCAGTGGGCTCAGAAGGGACTGGTGGGAGCATGCCGGAGGGGAGACTCTAAGAGGCGCTCAGAGTATCTAATGGAGACTGTGGCTTCTTAGCCTCTACACTGTTCACATCGGGGCTAGCTGCCTCTCTGCTGTGGACTGTCCTGGGCACTGTAGGGCGTTAGCAGCATCCCTGGCCTCTACCCACTAGATGCCAGTAGCAGCCCCTTAGTTGTAGCAACCAAAAAATGTCTGTAGACTTTGCCAAATGTCCTCTGGGGGGCAAAATCACCCCCGGATGAAACCACTGCCGCAGGCTGAGAAAGACCCTTAGACTTGAGTAGGAATCACCTTAATTTAAAGGTAAATTAGGACTGGGAAGAAAAAAATCCCACTATTTAACTCCAATGTTCCCCATTGTGTCTACTTTTTTTTTTTTTTTTTTTTCCTCCTGTAGGGATTGGCTGCCAGAGTCTGAAAATCCCATCACTTTTGTGAGGGGGTTCAAAGCTGAAACCGTCACAGAACAGAGTGGGACCCGAGACACCTCAGAAGTACGGCCAGATGTTTGAGGAGCTGGCTGACGTGAAAGGCAGCTGGTGTGCCTGGTCACAGGGACCTGAGGAACTCGCTGTGGTAAGCCCTGGGGGCGACAGCGGGTGGGTTGACTGGGGCCCGCTGTGATTGGTGGGGCTGTCTGGTGAGCTTTCTGGCTCAAGACAGAAATGTGGCCTTGCCCTGGATGGAGATGGCCAGTTACAGGTGGTGGTGTGCAGCCGAGTCCAGATTTCCAGTTCCGGATGGGTCTCTCTCAGGAAAAGCAGTCAGTACTTGGTAGGAATAAGCAGGAACAAGGAAGGAAAGTCAGTGAGTGAGTTCACACAGATCACAAAGAGGAAGGCAAGAGAGGCTCATCAGGGCGCCGGGGAGCTGGGGTGGGGGACAGAAGCTGCGTGCCAGGGTCTGGGCCCTGTTCCCACAGGGAATGCGGTGAGATGGTGCATCCATCAGAGAAGGAAAGGATTGGCTGTCAAAATCCAGGCAAAGGTTTCTGGGAAGTTGTGTGTCCTCAGCTACTTAAAAAGACTAGATTTTCTACACCTGATGAATTAAGAAAGGAACAGCAAACACTGCTCATGTTTCAGTTAAACTGCATTTCTGAGGCAAGTCAGCCTGTTCACCAAACGGCCCGAGTGCCTCAGGTGGAATATCGGCTGGCTTTCTGTACACGAGCAACCCCCAATGGAAAGAACGTATTTCTTCACTGTTGGCTCTCTGAGCAGCACCGCTGCCATCTGCAGGGACATGGCCCCCTTCCTTGGCGACCCCATGTGGCGCCCTAGGCTCCCCAAACTCAATCATCCTGCTGTACTGACACCTCCCCACGAGCGCACACTATAGTCAGCAGACGGCTGTTAGGATGCTTACATTTGGGGATTCTTACTCATTGCCAAAAGCACAAGGCACATCCAAGTTTTAAGTAGCTGCCTGTCAACCTTCTTTCTTAGTTCATCCCTGTATCCGAGAAAGAGAAAGCAAAGCAGACAGGGAAGGAGGTGGTAGAGAGGGAAGGGAGCAGAAACCAGGAAAAAGTTTTTTGTGTGTGTGCTTTTTTTTGGCAGTGGGATTTCCCCCTAGCCTATGGCTTGGGGCCGGGGGGCGGGGGGGGGGCAGGCTCTTGCAGAGGAGCAGTCTCTGCAGACCACCTCTGTCCCTGTTGTCAGTGGCTTTCTTTCAAATGAGGAAAAGGAAACTTCCCTGGTGGTCTAGTGGTTAGGATTCGGCGCTCTCTCAAATGAGGAAAAGGAGAATCTTTTCACCAGTTGTGAGGAAAAAAGCCAAAGTAGAAAGGAGAGAACCTGGGGAAGAGAACTGAGACAACTGTCCCGTTTCTCAGGCTCCCAGTGACACGTTTTCTGTGTGTGCTGAGCGGCCGTAAGACTTTGAAGCTGTTCAGTTAATTACTGTTCAATCCAGACGTGCTGTGCCCATCCTCCTCCCTTCCAGCCTTGGCCGGGGGAGGCAGCAGCAGCCTACTGCTGTCTGCAGAAGGGCCTGCGTGACCAGGCTGTCTCAGGCAGACGCCAGCTCCAGAGAAAATGCCTCAAACGGAGGTTAGGAGCAGGTGCAGGGCTGATATTAAAGAAAGTCGGAACCAGACTTAGGAAAATACTTGATGTGCTCAGATTAAAAAGCCCTGAGCTGGAGCCGCAGGGGCCAAGGGTCTCCTATCAGGAATTCAGACCCCTTCATTCAGCTCACGAGCTAAACTCAGCAGCCCTCAACTTGGAAGGGCTACTCATTTCTGCTGCAGCCAGGCACACGACTGTCCTCTACCCGTGCCGGTACGGTGGGTCCACACACTCAGCGGTCGCTTGAACTGGGCTGTGGACTCCTTCTCCAGGCTAGCTGATGATGCAGCCCAGAATCTGGAGGGGGGAAGTGGCCATTCCCGAAAAGATGAATGGTGCCCTGGGAAGGGGGCTGAGAGAGGGGTAAGAGTGAGGGCTAGGAGGGCAGGAGGGGGTCCCTGAGGATAAACTTGGCTTCAGTGGAAGCTCTGCTTAAAATTTCAGTAATCATGGTGGCTATTCCAGGCACCGTAATTTGAATGTTAGGGGAGTGGTATATTTCATGTTTGTGCATGGCCTCAATTTCCCAGAATGCATCCTCCCTGAGCTGGAATGGAGACAGCAACATAAGCCAGGGCACTCAGAACCGGCTCTCGCCTGGGGGGAGGAGAAACAGGTCATCTTCAGCTGGCGGCAGTCCTTGGCCAGTTTGAGATGTGGGGCCTCTCCCTGAACTGAAATCCAAGATTGAGCATTTGAACTCTAAAACAAGATTTCCTAGGTTTTAAATCTTTCCATCTGGTTGAAGCAATTGAGGCACACGTACAAAAATCCCACCGCACCTAGAAAATTCAAATTTCTGGCCAGGTCTGTAGAGACCCTCTGAGGGAAAGTGACCTTCTGCGTGCCTCCACCGCCAGGTGTGGCTATTAGAAATGTTCTTCCTGACATTGCTTCTGCTGCCACCAGATTTTTGCAGATGGCCGTGAAGTCTCCCCTAAACCTTTTTCTCCGTGAATCTCCTTGTTTCTTCATACGACTCTTCCTAGCCCTAGCATGTATGGGCTGTGACTTCCTATCTCCAGATCTTATCTTCTGTTCCTTCCCCAGTGTTGTCTTGGCCTTCCAGTTTTTTCTGTGATTTCCCCCCGAAACCTTCCTGTACATCATGGACACCCCTTCCCATCTGTTCACGCAGTCTAGTCGTACCCCGGACATTTCTGACAGCCGTGGCCCCCTGTTAATTTGCAGCATGCTCACCCTAAAATAAGCTCATAGAATAAAAATAGGCCACGTCCACAGGCAAAGCCAGGAAAGTAGCCTCCCCAATTCTACCATGCAACAGGGACTGTGCCGGCAAGTGGGGGGGGGGGGACGGTGTGGGGTGCTGTGGCGCCGGCTCCTCTTGGGTGTCCTGCCGTGACTGGCTGAGCCCTGTCAACAGGTGATGGTGGCCCTGCACTGCAGACTGGCTGCCTTGCCCTGAATTAGTTGGGCACTAGCACCAGGATCTGTGCCAGGGGCTGGGGGGTGAAATGAAAAGAAAAGCGAAAACCAAACATTAGTAAAGTTTACCTTATATATAGCCTTGTGACATGTAGCCAAAAAACCAAAAATAAAAAACAAAAATGGGATCTCAAATCATTAATTTGACTTTTTTTTTTTTTTTTTTAAACATTTGCTTTGTTATCCCAGGCATTTGCCACAGGGGAAGACTGGTTTAGGGGGAAATGGAAAAAAAAACAAACAAGACCCAAAACCCAAAAAACACAACAACTTAGCTATTACAAGGTCTCGCAGTACAGAAACAGAATATCCAATACATCTGTATAACTGTGGTATTAAAATTTCATGGGAGAGGAGCAATTAACAACAAAAAAAAAAGTCTGAAAAAGCTCCTGGGAGAGAAGGATAATAAAAACAAACACAAAGGCTGAGGAGACTGGTTTATCCTAACTAGCTGCAGCCTCTGAGCGTGTTTGCGGGTCTGGCCTGATCAAGAGCCTTCTAAGTGTTACCAAATAATATATTCAACACTTGTGGTCAGTTAGCCACCGCCGTCAGACTGCACTCAGAGCAGTGAGCGTTTCCAGGCTGCAGTACTCGGTGCAATGCTGGCTTCCGGCTGCCTGCTCCCACTCGGAAAAGCTTGTTTTCACACACCAAGATCAGGGAGAGCAGGTGGGGAAACAAGCACACAGAAGACACACGCTAAAGATCTGTTCTGAAGGACGGCTAGTAACGAGACACAGTGGGATTCTGTATTCTCTAACTTGCCTTTTTAAACCTTTTTTTTTTTTTTTTTTGGCCACCCATTCAAAAACAGACTGGATAAAATCGAAATCAGAGCAACAAAAACCAGATTTCTTCACAACTGGTGTTTTATTTGATCAACCTTGCACATTTTTTGGCCCCATTAGTGTTAAAATCATGGATAAAGTCAAATTGGGCAAGCCTGGGCTTAACAACCTGCACACATTTGGCGCTGAGGGGATGCTAGGAACATACTTCATTTTGCATGTGAAGAAAGAGGCAGTGGGGTGCTGGGTCTGACCCAAGGCCACTGGGCGGGACAAGGCCTAGAAGATGCTTAGGTCTTGCTGTCCATCCCTGGGGCATCCAGATTTAGGAAACGGTCATTAGTGTCAAAACCCCGAAAAGCAGGACGAGGAATTCCACCCCTCATCCTGGAACATGGGGATTAAAGATGTAATTTGAGGATCTCATCCCCTTTGCTGGGCAATTTCTAAGAGAAGGGCAGCACTGGAGCTGGCGTATGACATCACTCGCCTCTGGAAGCTTAATTTGATTTTAGTAATTTGTTTTTTTGTTACAGGTCACCTTTCTGTTAAGATACATTCGCCAACACCATGGTTTCTGCTCAGTTTCCCCTCAATAGCTTCCCTCTGCGTAAGGAGCAGTGATAACACAGGTAAATTAAGTAAAATCCATTCAGATTATTAAAGCAAAGGAAAAGACCTCATTCTTACCCACACTGAAGTTTCAGCTTCCTCATGAAATCTTCTATCCCAGCTGCTAAAAGTGAGGGCTAAAGAGTAAAGGGCTGTAAGCAGTTTCCGGGGCGGGGGGGGGCAGCCTCCGGCGCATTAAAGAAACATCCTCTTAAAACAGTTCCAAATTTTAAAATTCCCAGTTTTTGAATTCTGATAAACATAAAAATTTTGTTTGCCAAACTTGAGAAGTAAACCTGTGCCAGCTGGTTGACAGCACACGATATGTGAACACGCTATCACTTTCCCACTCAGAAAGTTCAGTTGTAAGAGGACCTTTGTCCAAGAAAAAGCCAATTTCTAGTAAGTAAATGATTAATGTAGTAAAGGAAAATCCTAAATGCCAGAGCAAACCCTCACCTTTAACTAGCTTTATTCTCCTCCCCCTCTCCATGTGAGATACTACAACCAGCCAGTAATTTACTTCTGTGGTCAATTAGAAGGTCTGGTTTTTTTTTGAGCCAATTTCCTCACCAGACACACCCCACCTAAATTGAAAGGGCAAGTGAGCCCATTCAAATGCTAACCCCAATTTAGCAGGGTGAGACAAAGGGCCAGTTTGGAGACTAGTGAGTTGGGAATGCTCGGGAGAACTTGCCAGAAATGCCTGGGGTGGGGTGGGGGTAGGCAGTGAAGCACCAGTGTCTCAGGTAGAAAGAGGGTTTGAAATGTCTCTACAGCAGAATGCCTTCCTCTGGCGGCTCTGCGGCACTTCCTAGGAGTTTGGCATTTTCCTCAGTTGTTCTGTGTAGTCCCTAATGGCTTTTCTACCCTGCAGTGGGGGTGGGGGGGCGTAGGGTGGGGGAAGGGAACTGGGGGGGGTGGGCGACAGACTTTGACAGTCAGAGGTAGTTTACAGGGAAGAGTATGTCTGAAAGAGGGCAAACTATTTGTGTGTGTTCTTAGATGGGGGCCCCCCCTCCCCGTTAATGAGCTTGGTCTATTGCTTACAGTTAAAGCAAGCTTCCCAACATGCAGGCTTGTTTAAAAACGGACGAAGATTGGCGTGAACAGTGTGTGCTTAGGCACTGAGGACTTCTTTAAAGACTTGTTTATTCTTTCTGCAACAAGGCAACATGCTAACTTCTCTAATGGAAAACCTAGCTCTGCAGAAAATGGGGCCCCCAGACTACCCAATCTGGGAAGAGAGCTCCCACACTGAAAAGTACACCAGAACAAGGCAACCCAAACCCTGGCTTCTGTTGCACACTCACTAGACACACTTTACTTGGTGAACTCGGGCTGCTAAGACGATGCCAGAGGAAAAACAACACTTAATGCCACTGAAAGGAACCCCCCAGCATCTCTATTTAGGTGGAGTAGAAATTTCAACTTTGGGGAGCGCCATCTCACATAGGCAATCTCACACGTTTAAGCCAAAGGCAGGGCACACCTGGCCCTTCTGCAAGTCCTCGGCGGCCTCCAGACTTCTGACACTTGCCCGCTGCCCAAGGAAGCCCCCTGTGCACAAAGTGCCTTCCCGGTACTTCCTAGTTAAGACGGTAAAGGCATCCAACAGTCCTTCGTCAGCGCCGCAGCCCGCAGAACTAAGTTCGGGGCAGCGCGACGCCCTTCCTAGGGAAGAGACCTGGAAGGAAGACCGTGGAAAGCGTTCCTTCCGGCTTCCCCTTTTCTTAAGAGTCTATAAACCCGACCGGTCTTTTCATTTCAAGCCTCAGAACGCGTCACTCCCCCACCCCCATCATTTTCATCAGACTAGCTCAAACCGGCGCAAACCAAGACGCGCGCGCACCAAGAAAAGATCAGTTTCCATACTGGGTGAGGTTTTGTAAAATATATTTCACTTCTCAGTCTTTTCCTCCAGGGTTGGCGAGTAAGGCACACTTTATGCACCGAACCGAAGATGCGTTACGAGACTGCAGCCGTTTTTGTCCTCTGACAACAGGCCGGTTTCACCTCCAGGTTAGAGATTCCAAACTTAGCTCCAGCCGAGCTGAAAATGGCCGGTGCGCCGCCTCCCCTCCCCGAGGCTGCCCAAGCCGCCAGCCCCTGCCCCCTCTCGACCGATCACCCAAGGACTTGTGTCGGATCCAACACCTTTCCCCAGCTCAGCGGTGCCGCGCTCTTTAGGGACGCACTGTACGGTATCCTGATGAAAGACGCGATCCCCTCTCTAGCCCCGTTTCGTGTGCCGCTTTACCTTTGCGCTCGGCACCGCCTCGCGGGCCTCTTAGCCCCTCTCTTCCATCCCCAGGGCCTTACGCAAACGGCCCAGACCTCGCCAGCAAAGCTGCACCCAGCCCTGCCGCCAGATCAGCGGCGCCAAAACGTTAGCGATGCCCCGACGTGACCAAGCCCGCGCCACCAACCCTGGTAGCCTGTAGAGGCACCCCCTAAGACTCCCATACCTTCTCTGCCAGCCCTCCAAGTACGCGTGACTCGTGGGGAACCGCCGGCGGGCCTGGAGAGGTCGGCTCTGGAGCGCGCGGGCAGGTGCGCACGCTCTTTGCGGCGGGCTTGGCCCGGTGCGCGCCTGGAGGCGGGTGGCTGCGGCCAGGACTGGCCTGGCGCACAGCTGCGGGGAGCACTGGCGCCGAGGTCCCGCGGCTCCAAATTGGCAGCGCTGGGACCTGGGCTCCGGGCTCCGGGCTTTGAGCGCCTTAAAGCGCCGCGCGCGACTTTTCCCGGAGCCGGCAGCCTCCGGAGTTCTCGCCCAATCCCATTGTGATTACTTTTCGCGCATTGCAACAGTGTCGCTACGGCGCGGCTCCTTTCTCATGGTGAAAGTTGGCGCGCGCACCTTAGAACCACGTTTCGGGCGCCTGCCAAAGCCAACTGGTTTGAGTCTAGTGTTAAGGGGGGAAAAAAGCGTGTAAAACAAGTGATTTACCCGTACCTTTTGGTTGTGCAGCTCGAAATCTGGGGCGCGCCGGGGGTTCAGCCGCGCGTCCTGGACACCAGCTCCAAGACCTCAGGCTGTCTCCAACGGGGCGCGCGGAGCGCCCCGCCGTCCAACAAGCCCTTGGGCACCTGGGCGCTCCCGACGTCCTCCCGGCGTCCTCGGGAGCCTTCCCCAGCTCGCCCTGGCTCTCCGGCCTCCCCGGGCAGGCTAGCTGAGCCCACTGTCTCCCCGCCTTCCTCCTAACCTGCCTTTCCTTTTCCCTCCCTTCCTCCCGCAGCTCCCGCGCCGACCCCAGGTTCCCAGGTTTGGCGGCGGGCAACTAACCTGAATCAAAGAAAACAAGGAGAATCTGGACGGCGTCCTCCATTAGTGACGCCGGATGGGGATGGGTCCCCTTTTGGAAGGAGACTCCGGGGATGGGTCGCGGCGGGTGGGCTTCTTCGGCTTGCAGCGGCGCTGCTGCTTCTTCTCCTCCTTTGGCTCCTCGGACTCTTCGGGGTCCCTCGGATCCTTGTCCTCGGGCTTGGGCTCCTCCCCCTGGCTGGGGTTCTGGGGCTCCTGGGTGCTGGGCTGCGCGCGACTCGGGGAGGCGTCGGGGCTCCGCAATCTCAGAGCGTGCAGACGCTCGGTGAGAGATTGGCCGAAGGTGGTGTGCTTGGGCACCACGGGGCCGCGCTCGTCTTCTGGCTCGGTCTCGGGCTCTGTGGCGGGGGCGGTCTCAGGCTCGGTCTCGAAGTCGGTCTCGGATTCGATTTCAGACTCGGTCTCGGTCTCGGTCTCAGATTCGTAGTCAAACTCTTCCTCGTACTCTAGGCACTCGGGGAGGGACAGCTCGAGGTCTCCCTCCTCGTGCTCGTGGTCAGATTCGGGGGGCTCGGGGAATACCTGGGCGGCGGAGCGGTGGTGGGCGTTAAGGAAGCTCCGGCGCTGCTGGGCTGCCGCGCGCTGCTGGGCGCGGGCGTTGGAGGTGGCAAGGGCGCGGAGGAGCGCGATGGAGCAGGAGAGCCAGAGGAGCGCGGTGGCTGCCCGGCGGCCGATGGGTGGGCACAGATCGTTGTAGTTGTGGCGAGCTCTGCGCCACTGCTGAGCCCGGGACCTACGATCCATTCTCTTAGGCGCGCACCGAGAAGACCACCCGCCCTCTGGCTCTGCAGAGAGCGGCTCCGATGCGCATTGGCTGCTAGAGCCGAAAAAGGTGCACCCCACGAGGTGAGAAGCTGGGTCCGGAGGTCCCAGCCCCACCTCGGTGTGAGGGGGAAAAAGGAAAGCACCTACCTTCCTGGGCACTCAACTTTCTAAAGCTCCGCGCCCCTGTTTGCCTCTCTGAGCAAGAAGAAGGGATGGGAAAATGGGGAGAAAAAGTCTCCCTCCTCCTGGGCTCCTCTCTCTAAGTCTCAGACTCTGCAGTCTAAGACTCGGGAGAGGTGCCTCCGCTGGTCCTCTCGCCTGGGAGAGGAAAGAGGAGACTGAGGCGGGGAGGGACGCGGCGGAGAGGTTCTGCAAAGTTCCGCGCCCGGACTTCTGCCGGGCATGTGCAGTAAGGAGGCGGGGGCGCCTCCCCGCGAGCTGCGCGGTGGCGCCGAGCCCGTGGCGCAGACCCTAGTGGGCCGGCAGGTGGCAGGAGGGAACCTTGTTTGAAAGGATTTGGGCAAAGCAAGGGGCGGGGGTCTGGCGGGTGGCAAGGAGCAAAACGAGTGAGCGAGCTAGCCACAGGTTAGGGTAGTTGGGCAGCGGGGCATGGGTTCTCCGTGGGGTCCATACCCCTCCCCAACTCCAGGGTTATCGCTAAAATGAAGCTAAAAACCAGACCGCAAAATTGCAGATATTCGGCAGAATGAAATGAGGGGTCTGTGCGTGGGTATTAATGATCAGCCCCGGGTGATTTCCAAGGGCTTAATAGTTTGAGGTTGGTAACCTCAGGCGCTCGTTAATCATGAAACCACCTTTGGCAGATCTGTTATAGTGACTGTAATTAGAGCGTTTCCGAAAAATCCCCCCCCCTTGTAGTCTCAATTGGCTAATTACCTCATGGTCAAATAAGCATCTTTCCTAGGAAGGGCCCCACAGACAGGGTGATGGTTTGCAAGTCCACAGACCCATCAGTGGACTGCCATGAGCTCGAGCTGAGAACATGTGCTGGAAGACAGACTCTAATTAGCTGGAACCACTAGTTAAGGGAAGTCTTGCCTGCGCTGATATTCAGTAGGTACAGCCCCGTTCTCTGCCCCTGTGGGGCGCTGCAGGCTGGTCAGCTATCAAGGAAATCTCACGGGGTACCTTTTAAAGCTCTTTCATTTAATACATAGATAGTTTTTCAACAACGCTAACTCATTCCGGGGCTATTTATTGAGTGCCTAGCACATGCCAAGCTCTGTTCCAGGTGCTGAAGGTAAAGTTAAGAAAAAAAAAAAAAACTTATATTAAGGAAAGCCTGTTTAGGACTAATCTGCTGTTAATCAGAGCATTAAACCACTCAGAATCCCTCCTTGCCAACCAATATTTAATCCGACTTGAATGCTCCATGAGAAAGCTATTGGGTCGATCAGAGCATTAGGGTTAGATGACTTGGCTAGACACCCCTAGACCATGTTGAACCCCAGAGGCCAAAAGGTTGGAGGAAATTAGGACATCTCTTTCTCAGCCCTGGAAAATCAAATGAGCTCCATGTCCTCCTGAAGGGGTCCCTGGAGTGATCTTTGCTCAGGAAAGCATGGCCCTTGGAAAGCTCTTGAGTTCCATCTGTAACAGAACTGCTGCTTCTGGGTTGTGCATGATGCCTTCCCTGTTAAAGTATGGAGTGCCCCTTTTGTCATAGCAACAAGTCCAAAGGTAGTGTAATTCAGAGCCACACCATCGTCCTAGAATCCTTCTACGTGTCAACAAAGTTGCTCCACTTGGGACTCATGGGGTTTTTTTTGTCTTTGAGTCCATATGGGGGAAATTTGGAAAGGCATGACCTCTCGTAATTCTGCTTTCCCTTTTGAGATCGTCCACCCGGCTTTCCCTCCTGGTACTCCCTTCTTGGTGGCTAAAGAGTCATGTACCTACAGCTGCCACTCAGCATGGTGGAACTGGTCCTCATACCTTTAACACCATGCCCAGGTATAGCTGTCACATCCCGAGTTTAGACCTTAGCAAGACTCCTGCCTTTGATGTGTTGAGGTTTTTTTGTTTCTACATCTTGGCTGTGGACGTTCTTGAATGTTCCTGACGGGGCTTCTTGGCTGTGTCTATCTTTCATCTTGTGTTCTTTGAGTTCCTTTGTAGAATTAACATACCAATGGGTCTAATAAAGTAGGATTGATTTGGCAAACCCCATAAAAGGACAAGTGTCTGTATTCTAGTGTTGCCTGAATCAAACACTTTGCAGAGACACTGAAAGGGTTTTATTATCACAAGTGCCTGGTTCCAGGTCATCATGGGGATATTAGTATGGGACACCGGACGGGCTGTTTTGAGCTGCATATCTCAAATCCTTATCTCTCAGCCCTCATCCAGGAAGTTTGCTCATATTGACCCACCTGCTTTATTTCTTTCAATTAGCCCATTCCCACTGACGGTGCATGGAACATAAAGACATCATTGAAGTGATTTTTCAAGGCACACTGGAAAAAGAAAATCAGGAATATGTGGGTGCTGGTGAATGCCCTTTCAGTGGAGACGAATGCCAGCTATCAGCAACGAGGTGGATTATGATTCTTTAGTGTTCGTAAGAAAGTACTTCGTTTTTCAGAAGGAGTGCTTTATGCCTATAATGGAGATGGCAGCCCCGAGCTGATCCACTAATACAGATACACCGAGATTGCCTGCATTATTAACAAGTGTGCATTACATAATACGTATTTTTGGACTAGATTCTGCATTAGTAATGCACTTTCTTTGCAAGATGCATTTTAATCAGCAAATGAACATTTAACAAAACACCGCATTTTAGAGCCCCGGTCCTGTATAGTTACAAATACATTTCGGTGCACATTCCACACAGGCTCCGGGAGGAGCAGCAGAACCACACTGAAATACTGTTTCATCTCTCACTTAGGGCCGGGGCCGAGCAAATGGATCTGTGCAGAAAATGCTGTTTAAAATGCATTACGTGCACGACTTTAAAAAGTGCTTGCTGCAGAGTGAATTTCAAAAAGGAGCAAGTGGGTGATGAACAACTGCGGGTTGTTAGCAGCTAAGGAACAAGGGGCTCTGTCTGTCTGCCGGTAAATAAAGTGCGGTCATACGTCACCTTTGGGCTCTGCCGGAAGGAGGCTCCGGAACCTGTTGGACAGGAAAGTGCAGTTCCCAGTTCATCAGAGCATCATACAATAAGGTTCTGATTGGGGTGCATTGTGAAGAATATTGTCTTCAGCCCCTTCAAGGATTGTCCTGTGGAACGGGCATTGAGATGTATTTTACATGGTTCCAGAGGGCAAAATTACAACCTATGGGTAGTAGTTACAACAGGCAGATTTCAGCTCAACCCAAGGAAGAATATTCTAACAATTAGGGCTCTGAAATGGAATGGCTGTCAGGAGGCGGTTGGCTCTTTGTCAGAAGCGGTGTTAAATCAAAGGACAGATGAGCCCATATTGGAGATGTTTTCCGTGGGACTCATGAGCTGGGCAGAGTTGGAACTTGATGCGCGCCAAAATTCTTTTCAACTCGGATTCTGATTCCGTGAAAGGCATTTGGAGACCTTGGGAGAGGGGCTGGGGGCTCTATTGATGGCCATGCCCTTCCGACTCTGCTTCTATTTTAGAAGCATTTGAAAGTGCAGGCGGCTCAGTGACAGGAAGGAATGTTTGGGTGGCAGTTTCAGGACATGAGCAAACAGGTGTATGCAGAGAACCAGCAGGGCTGCAGTGCGGCTTTCCTAATCGGGCTCCGAGGCGCTTTGCTCCACAGCTCTCTTGCTGGAGCAAAAGAATTCGTCAGGTCCGTCTATTAATTCTGTCGGTCCTCTGCCTCCCCTCCCAGAGTTGTCTCGGAAATTAGGAATGAACTTGGCTGTTTAGCAGTCAGGAGTCGAGTCCCTTGCTGTCGCGGGCACTGTGTGGGGAAGGTGGTCAATGGGAATGCACCACAGCTCACCCTCCAACATGCATGTCAGCGCGATGTGCCCCCAGATTCTAAAAAGTGGGCTGCCAACAGGTGCCAAATAATAAACCCTACATGAGACACATAAACTGCCAAGGGCAGCTGAGGAACTGCTTATACAATCAGAGGGGAAGTTCAGCTGCTAGGTTTCCAAAAAGGTGGGTTTTTTCCTGGTGCTGACTTTTGAGATTTTCTTGTTTTTTTAAATGTCCGTGAGAGGATCGCTTTCGATCCCATCTGTCTAGTGTGCCTACCGTGTACATGACCTGTGCTGGTCGCTCCGGGGGAGACAGAGATGAGTCACATGAGTTCTCAAAAGGCTTGACAGGCTATTGTCATGGGTCCCCTAGACACCGACACAGTTTCCAAGATGAGATACGAGATAAGAGATTGGTTCTCCTCTCAGGTGAGTGGGTATAATCACTCTTGAATGAATTTTTTGGACAATCATTAGAAAGGACTATTTTTTCGAGATGGAGAGCTTTTCAAACTTTCTTTTGGGTAGAAATGAATTCAGGGAGTTTGAAGTATCCCCCACCCCTGACTGTGGCAATCAGCCAGAAAGGCTCTACCCCACTGGGAATTTAGCATTGCCCCGCCCCCGAAATAGGTCTGGGTACAGTACAAAAGCATTTGGCTCATTTCTCTGGGGCGCTATTTTGCTGTTACTCAGACGGCACTGATATCGATTGGCTCTCACCGGTAGAAATAGTGACAACCCCAAGCTCCTGATTTTGTGATTTTGGGGGAATGCCATCCAGAGCTAAAAGCAAATGATAGGGTGAAATAATCATCTTTTTGACACGGCTGGATTCTGTCCAGGCCATCATTTGGATTATAATACTCTGTTTGTGCCCTTTGTTTTTAAAGGGAGACAGGATCAGAAGTGAACCAGATTCCTGTGTACAGAGCTGTTAGGAGTTGTCTTCTCAGGAATAGCCTTTCTTTCCCTGGGATTTGTGCTTTGCCAGGGTTCGCCCATCGATCCAACACCCACTCACCTATTGACTTGCCTGCCCACCTCTGCCACAGGTGGAGCACTTTCTGGGCTCCTCATCCAACAGGGAGCGTCTGGAAGCCCCCTCATTCAGGCCGAGCTTAAGCACACGGGCCCTTGTTGGGCATGGTGCCTCCTTCTCTCTGCTTTGGCTCTGTCAGCTTTCATGTGGCCCCTGGTGTACACTCTGGACTCTGGCCATTGGCCTGGCCTTGTCCTGTAGAAATTGGGACTGGGTTCTGTCCATCTGCCTGCCCCCAGCTTACACTTTAGCTTGCCTGGTCCTTTCCCATGGCCAGCTGATAAAATCAGCATCCCAAGGTGCCAACAGCCCAGTGATTGCAGCCTCAGGTGGGCTGCTGGTTGCGGAGGACTCAGCCTTCGGGACCGTCCTCCGGTGTGTGGACTTAGCTTTTGTCCAGCTCTCCGGGTCATCTCACCTTCCCTCCGGCCGCCAGCACTGACAGACAGCCTCAAAGTTGTTTTTCTCCCCTCTGCTGAGAATCTGACTCACCTCTTCAGATTTGGTGGGGGAGTGAGTGAGCGAGCAACGCGCCCAGAGAGGAGAAACTCTTAGCGGTGTCATGGTTCAGGCACACGCTCATAGAAACCCTTTCAGCTCGAGCTCTTCAAAATATGATTAGACCAATTTTACATGTCTAGTCACTGAGGCTTTGGTAGATTGGGACTGTTTCTATATGTGCAAAGTGAAGTGGGGAATTGGGGCAATTATCTTCAGGCAAATGGCTCTGGGCTCTGTAATCAGTCAGTCCTGGTAATGGGGGAACCAGCCTCATTCACTGTAACGCTTGTTTGAGTTAAAAGAGGATTCTAGGTATTTGTTTGTTATTTGAGCTGGGCTTTGTTTTTCCAAAAGGCAGTCTGGTGAAGCTGTATCCCACCCCACACAGGAGTTAGGGTGTGTGGCTCCCTTTGGTGGCAGGACACTGTTGACCAGTTGGACATGGGCGACAGTGATGTGGATCTGTATGTAATCTGCAATTCAGCTGACCGCCTCTGCTTCTGGTGGAGGCGGCTCTGGGTTCGCCTATCTTTTTCGGCCCCCTCCTTCCCTCCTTGTGCATAAGGATCCTGAGACACGGGCCGGGTGGTCGACAGGGTCGTCCCCGTGCCAGGACCATCCAGATTCCAGCAGGGCCCACGGTTGGCCACGAACTGTGCATGCTAAAGAAAACGTCATAAAGCTAGGAGAATAACACAACAGAAAATGAACCAAATCAGAAAGGAAAATGTCATCGGCTGGCCATGGCTTTTCTCTCTTCCACTCATTGTTTTGGCTAAACATCATTGTAAATTGGGTTTTTTTTTTTACCTTTGCCGGTCTAGAAATGTGCTCACAAAACAGCCATCACTTCCCTCTCTTCACTCATGGAGCAAGAAAAGACTCGTGTTTTTCCAAAGCACAGAGGGCTGTTTTGCTTTGAGGCAAGTGCAGACTTCAATCATAATTGCCCTTGAGAACAGTCCTTGCCATTAGGAAGCCAACCAGCGGGTAACCAGGGCCGCGTGGGGCCTGCTGGGGGACACTGGGTGCAGGGTCCTGGCCAGGGAGCCCAGACGGAAGATTCTTGCCCATACACCTCCTGTATCTCCCTCGCCCACACTCGTGTTCAGAGTCCAAGAACAAGAGGATCTAATTAATAAGCACCCCAGCAAGGAGGTGGTGGGACTTGAGATGACTGTGGGAAAATACAGAGGAGGCAAAAAGGTGTTTTTTTAGACTGTCAGAAATCTTCGTCTTTGTCACTTTGAAATTTCCTGATGTTGCTTAATTAGTTAAACCTAAAATTTCCTTTCCACATTTGAGATAAGAGGGTTTTGAAAAACATCCAGCCAGACTATTGTGGCACAATGTGGCTTGTATATATATATATTTTTATTGATAGCTAGTTTATTCCTGCTCCGTTTGTTAAATCATAACGTCTTTCTCCAGTGTTTTACCGTGATCGGGGTTTACAGCCTTAATGATCATCATTTTATACTGTATTTTAAGATCTGCTGGGGCAAATGCCTTCTTACTGGATATTATCTCAGAACCCTCTGATAGTTTTGCCCATTTATTTTCCTGTAGAATGTAAGAACCATTTTTATCAAGTTCCATAATGACCTTGGTGATATTTTGACTGGAATTGCATTCAATCTATAAATTAAGTTGGGAAATACTGTCGTCTTCTCTGCGTTTAGCCTTAAGCCCCAGTATGATCTCACTCTTCATGACCTTGAGTTTCTGTCTCTCCCATCAAGGATTTGTGTTTTCTTTATATAATTCTCATGTATCATATGTAGAGTTTGATATGTGAAAATAGATCATGTATTTCCCAAGTATTTGATACTTTTGTTGCTGTTGCCAATGGGTTCTCTTTTTTCATTATATTCACAGGCTGTTTATTATGTGTTTATAGGAATGGTATTGATTTTTGTGCATTTTTCTCATATTCTGTGACTTTTAGAATTGCTTGGTTTATGAGGCAACCAGCAGCCTGCTCAAGCAAACACTCAGTGAAGGTTGCAGAGGATTTTGTAGAAAGGATCCGTGCATAAGGGAGAGAGGCGAACTAAGTCAGTGGTCGCCAATCTGCAGTAAAATGAGAAAAGTTAAAGACGATATGATGGGTTTTTCATCAGGCTCAAGTTACTCAGAGAAGGGACGAAGGGACGATTCTTTTATTTTTATTATTATTTTTTTAAGATTTTTTTTTTTTTTAAGTGATCTCTACTCCCAATATGAGGCTCAATTTTAACAACCCTGAGATCAAGAGTTGTACCCTCCCCAGCTGAGCCAGCTGGGCGCTGGAGCTCCAGGGACTGTTCTTGATCATGGAGCCTACAGAAGCTTCCCTCCTGTTAGTCTGTCAGTGGCAGCTCTTTTTGAATCACAACAGATAGTAATTTGAGTTTTTTGTTTTAAGATTTTAGAGAGTTTTTTAGAGCTTTAAAAGTTTTTGTTTTTATTCCATTTTTAAAAATTATTTTACTTCTATTAAAAAAATAAGTTGGCAACCCCAGGCTGGCATCTCACATTTCTTTTGAAATGTTAGCATTGTCTGAAATCTCTAAATCAGGAACTTCTACCTCATGTTCTCTTGGACGGTACAGTTGGTGATATTTGGTAATTCTGGGCTTCTTTTTATTTCAAAATAAGTTTGGTTTATTCTTTAGTTTTCTTCCGGTTAGTCTTTTGTGTTCTTCTGGTTAGTCGTGTCATTTCATTAAATTGATGTTTTATGTCTTCTCTCTTCTTTTTCTAGTCTCCTCACCCTCCCCCGTGCCTCACCGTGCTCTCCGGCAGTACGCGGCAGAGAAGAGCCCTTACTCCTTTACTAAACAAGGGGTTGGAATGGGGGCATCTTCATTGCGTTTCTTTTAAGAGATTTTCTCTTACTGTCCTTTCTCTGACAGTATTTAGGTGGCTTCCAAGAGGAAACAAGATGGCATCTCATGAGAGGGACTCAGCGGAAAGGCTGAGAAGGGCGAGGACTGAGAAGCCAGAGTTGGGACTGGATGGGCCTAGATGCACGTCTTGCGTCCCTCTGCTTCATAGCTGGCCAGTGGCATTACCTCTCTGGACTTCTGTCTCCTCCGTTGCAAAAAAGGTCTTTCTAGGGTCCAAAAAACTCTGCCGTCCAGGGTTATGGAGAGGATCAAATGAGGAAAGGAATAGACAGTGCCTAGCAAGGGTCTAGAACAGGCAAACTCTGAACCAGTAGTTTGATGGCAGCTGTAGGTGATGGTGGTGGTGGTGGTGGTGGTGGTGATGACGGTGGTGGTGGTGGTGGTGGTGGTGACGGTGGTGGTGATGACGGTGGTGGTGGTGGTGGTGGTGGTGACGGTGGTGGTGATGACGGTGGTGGTGATGACGGTGGTGGTGGTGGTGGTGGTGATGACGGTGGTGGTGATGACGGTGGTGGTGGTGGTGATGACGGTGGTGGTGGTGGTGGTGGTGTTGATGACGGTGGTGGTGGTGGTGGTGTTGTTGATGGTGGTGGTGACGGTGGTGGTGGTGGTGGTGACGGTGATGGTGGTGGTGGTGATGATGGTGGTGGTGGTGGTGGTGATGGTGGTGATGATGGTAGTGGTGATGGTGGTGGGTTTTGTCTATATACATTTCCAGTTCTCTCTTAGTGGCTTCTTGATGAAGGTCTTAGAAGCCATAGTTTGATGCACAGAAGTGCACTGAGCACCTGCTATGGCCACACACTGGGCTAGGCACCAGGAATATGTTGGTGAGCTAAATCAGACTCTGTCTCTCCACTCAGTGCATTCTGTGGGCGCTCTGGAAATAATGAATCATCATATTAAGGAGTCTCGTTACAACCTGAGCCAGGGACTCTGGAAAAGAACCTTTTTTCCGAGTGTACCGCAGAGGAAGCTGCCCTCGATTTGGGCATGTCAGGGAACCCTTGCCTGAGAAAGTGATATGTGCACACTTGAGCTGTGAACTGAAGGATGGGCATGTGGTGGGTGGCAGGGGATGGCGCAGGTCCCGGTGCAGGAATAGCATGTTCGCGGGCCCTCTGCTGGAAGGGACTGAATGTATTAAGGAAACTGGCAGACGGTCAGCAGAACCTGAAGTACGGAGCGAAGTGAGTCAGAGGGCTGGCCCAGGGCTGCCAGGTAGGGCCTCTTTGGGGACAAAATACAGTCTTGTGTCTTGAACACCTCAGGACAGTGGGAAGCCGTTGTCCTGGTGGCTGGCAGGTGCTGCCACCAAGCCGTCTGCTGCACAAATCTCTCTGGCCATGGGCTAGGGGCTAGAATTTGAAGGGAAGCCAGAGATGATGGGAGTAGCTGGGTCTCAGGAAGGTCATTCTAGAAATACATAAAACTGGTAGTAGTGAGAGTGACCCTGAGAGGCATCTGGGCCATCGATGAAGCAGGGCTTGGCGGCAACATGGAATCGGGGAATGGGCCATGTGAGGGAGGGAAGTCAGTAGCTTTCGCTGAGCTGCAGAAGGGGTGGGGGTGGAGGGGGTGCAGGGGCGGCTGGCAGACCGTGACTTCTGCCCTGTGGGGTGGGGTGAGTTCTGTCCCTGACTCGCTGAGTTAGAAGCACCTGCATGACCTGTGAGAAGGAATCCATGAGGTGGAAGGGTGGTGGGAGGGGGTCTGGAGCCTGACGAAGGGGCTCTGGTGGCAGCAGAAGAGTCTTGTGGGAAGGGCCGTGCGGGAGAGGCCCACCAACCTGAGTTTCCAGCCGAAGTCACTGTGGATGGAAGGGACTGGAGATGGTGTCATAGCCCCTCCGTGGTTCAGGTGAGGAGCCTGAGCCTCTGAGAGGGCAGGTCTGCTGGTTTGGGGCCGAAGCCCTCGGGGAGGGGAAGCTTCAGTCCTACTTGAGTCCCTTCGCCCCACACCGAGTGGACTGTCTTCATGGAGAGAGGGAACGCGAACCGAGGGCTCAGATGTCAACCCTCTTGATATCAGATCTATTTTTTGTCAGCATCCAAACGGACAGCTCACAGCTTCACATTCTTCTCTTGATCACTTTAGAACTGACGTTCTGCCGGCTCCTTATTAAAGAAAGAGCAAATCAAGAGCTGGCTGAAAGTGGTTTGGAAGCTGGAAATAGAACTATACCATGCCCTTAATACTCAGGCCTGGCAGGGTCCACACGGCAGCCGGGAAGGACTTGGGCAAGGTTAAAGCTAAGCGCATTTGGTGACACTCTTTTTCTGCTGGTTATTCAAAAATCCAGCCAAGGCCCAAAGCACCAGTCATTATTTAAAGCTGGTCCCCAGAATATGGGGATTCGGTACAAGAACGGCAAATCCATTTTTCTCAAGACCCTTTTTCAAGATGCCTACTCTGAAACCTGTGATGTCTCAGCAGCTTCTCCTAGCTGTAATTTAAAAAAATGCAGTGTTTAATTATATGTGACATTCATGAATTGGATATATTACATGAAAAGTCAGTCAAAAAAAAAGTCTGCTTTAATGGCCCTCCACCAGCCATAGTCTCCATAGCTGGCCTCTCACATTCCCCCGAGGCTGCCAGCTTCACACAGGATGACCCGTTTCCATAGAAAAATGTCTCCCTCCCTCTTCCTTCCTTCCTTCCTTCCTTCTTTCCTTCCTTCCTTCCTTCCTTCCTTCCTTCCTCCCTTCCTCCCTTCCTTCCTCCCTCCCTGGCTCCATGCCCAGCGTGGAGCCCAGTGAGGGGCTTGAATCCATGCCCTGAGATCAAGACCTGAGCTGAGATCAAGAGTCAGATGCTTAAACAACTGAACCCCCCACGCGCCCCCCCAAAAATGTCTTTTTTTTTTTTTTTAACACAAGTAGTGTTTATGTCACTTTGCAGCCTTTTCACTTGGCAGTGTTATCTTGGAGACCCTTGCATGTTGGTTCACCTAAGATCTCCTTTGTTCTTTTCAGTCGTCACGCCATCATCTGTGGTTCCGGTAGAAGACTATCAGTCGTCCTTTCCCTATCGGTGTACATTCTGGCTCTTTCTCCTGGTCCCCTGTCCTGGCATTTACTTCTGTGTATACCACGGTTTGTCTGGGGTCAGTCGTAAGTGAGGTCACAGGGAGGCATGTGCTTTGACTCCGTTGCCCTCCAGTATAAGGCTACCAGTCGGCCCCCACGGCAGTGTGTGTGTGTCCCCCACCTTCTCACACCACCCCGTTGCTCCGGCCGAGAGAGCAAGGCACCGGTGGTGTGCCCAGACCCCCGCGAGTTGGGAGCCAGGCCCTGGCGCTGTTTTCCTAAGGGGCATGACCTTGGCTCTGACTGGTCAGGAAGAAAAGTTAAACTTTAGTGAAATACATTTCTGAGACTTCCCACAAAGGGGGGTGGGGGCGAGACCGCACTGAGAGAAACTAGGCCAGGCTCTGCACTGTTTCTTCAAGTTCTTATGAAGGGCACTGAGCCTTTCGAGACACCGCATTGACAAATCTCTCTTGCTAGTGCCCCCTCGAGAACTATGAGCAGTGCTCCGATCTTTTGGTCATTCTGAACCCCCCCTGGTAGACCTCCTCTCCTAATCCCCTATCTAGACAGTTCAAATTGGGAATGGCCACAATTGAAAGAATGCTCTCCAGCCTTTGAGATTGGGAACCCTGTCCCCCGCGCTCCTCCCCGCCCTGCCCCTTGCAGGCATAGACGAGTTGGTCACGGTGTATAACCAGGGTTACTGTATAATTTGTCATCCAGCTGGGACGTTTTTGAGTGTGAAAGGCCGCGTTAACTGGAGGGGTTTCTGGGATGATGGGTAAAGTAGGGCTTTCCTGCAAACCGGGTTGTATGGGCGTACTAGCTTTTCCTTATAGTAATATTAATCTATTATTAATAATATAATTATAACATTGTAGTTGTATATAAGTAAAATTAGTGAAGTAATATGATTAACATTACTATTATTTTTAGCATGTTTAAAAGTAACTTCCCAGCTCTGACTAGTTTTAAAATAGACTTCTGTCCGAAGAAAGGTACGCCATTAGGAACACTTGTTAAATTGGGTGAGCTATCTGTATGAAAAGGGAAATGTGCTGACCAGTGCTTCTGAAGTCATTGTGGAAACTTTAGGAAAAGAGCAAACTTGGGAGAAAGAGAACAGGAACTTTCTCTGAGACCTTTCCTGGGGGTTCCTGACCGGAGAGCTGAGGTGCATGACCACTGGCTGTTGGGGGCTTCGCTCAGTATCAGTGGCGGGGACTCTGGGCTCCTCCTTCCCCCTCTCCTGCACCCCATGCTGGGGGCCCAGTGCACGCCTTCCAGCAGAGCCATCAGAAACGCCCCACAGCACACGGCCTGCAACAGAGGAGGTTGGAGGCGGCTGGCCTGGGGTGTGGATGGAATGGCCTTCTTTAGGCAGAGAATGTAGTCAAAACTTTCTGAGCTCAAAAGCACTATAGAAATCAGAAAACATTTTACAGTCCCTTAGAAAGAATTGAGATTTTTGCTCAAACTTCAATTATTTCCATACTAGCTAGATGATTTTTGCCATATTCCCACACTATAGCGGCACTTAACGGTTTTCTTTAAATCAACTTGCTGTATTTATGTGAATGAATTTAGTTTTAAAGGAAAATTACACCATTATCACTGGCTTCTAGCTAAGAATTTTTTAAATACACAAGAAGGTAAATACATAGCTCTTCAAATGGATAACGTTGGCCCTTGGCCCCTTGGGATCGCCTTGGGCACCACCTTGGTTGGGTGTAGCACTGTCTTCTCCCCAGCAGACAGCGAGGGGCCGAGTTTGTTCATCCCCCTGGGCGAGTACTCGTCTGGCCCGTGGGAAAGATGTCCTGACAGCTGGTCTTCCTGAGCTGTGTAGCATATTCTCGTCTCCCTCAACAACAGATATTTACCATCGGGGCGGGGGGGGGGTACAGAATCGCTTTTGGACCCAGGATCTAGTGAGGCAACTCTTAGCTGAGGAGTGCTGGGAAGGGTTCTGGTTCCAGCCAGCTGAAGCCTGGTGAGTTTGCACAGGACTAAATTACTTGGGGCATATTTTCTTTCCATGACATTTGCCTTCTAATAATAAATCGACGGAGGTCGTTGTCTTGATCTGCCTTTACCATGACCTTTGCCGTCACTTCACATGTTTTTGTTTGCAGGCGCAGCCAAGAAACAGGCGTATCAGTGAGGCTTTAACCCATGCCCTTGGCCTCCGCAGAGCTCTGTCCCAAACAACAGGAGCGTGAGCTCAGGCACCTTCTACTTCCTGCTGGGCTTTTCTGGGGATTTGGGTGGGGGGAGGTGGGTCTTTTCTCCCATCATGCGCTTGGTTCTGGATTGGATGCCAGAAAAGGGCCTGTGCCTAAAAATACACCTTCAGAAGTGCGGTGGGATACGCTTTTCATACAGGTCAAAAGCCAGCAAAACGAAGCCAATATAGACATGATAGAAGGAACACGTTCACAGAAAGCATACGATAAACTAGAGATTTGTTACTCTGTTACTCTGGCGGAGGAGGTGCGTGAGGACGCGGGGAGGCATTCGAGTGTATGAAGTTACTGGCTGCATCTTGCTTGGGTTGGCTCGTTGTGTATTTTTAAATACTAAATTTAAAAAGTATGTGTTGAGGCCATCTCCATGGGTCAATGGAATGGGACAGTTGAAACAAATCCAGGGCATTTGGGGAGGGGACCCGTTGTGCTGTGGCCAAAGGAGGTGGTTTTCAGGCCAGGCTGTTGCTGACCAGACGCCAGGGCTCTGCTCACCCATCTTTATTTTGAACAAATCAAGAGGGGTTCCTAGCACACGCTAGGTTCTCAGCAATTTGTTGATTTTTTTCACATGTATATTGTGAGTATTTTTGAATACTGAATTCAAGTGTTGTTGAATTTTTGTTGACTCTTTTTTCACATGCGTAAGTTTAAACTTGTTATGGACGTCTCCCGGCGTCCTGAGGTGGAGACGCAACCCCGGGGCCCCAGCCCCGCAGTACTAGCCCATCAGCGCTTTCTCCCTCCTTTACCCCTACTTCTTCGAGTGTCTTTTTTAAGGCATGTCCCAGAAATCATACTGTTTCATGCTGCTCTTTCTGGGCTCTTTTGGTTGTCTGTTGAAGCCACCCCCTCCCTGCAAGGAGAGGAAGTCGGGTAACTGACCCCCCTTCCCCTCCTCCTGCCCGTGAGACACTTAGTCACTGCACAGATCTGGGACACCCTCGCTAGGGGAGTAGACTCTAACCCCTGTGAGCCCTAGGAGTCTCCTAAAGCCACCACCCATCTTCTGGGTCCCCTTTCAAAGGCCTCCAGATTGATCGCTGGAGATTTTCCCAATTCCCAAAACAACATAGAGACATTTTCAGCGGCCAGGCAAATTTCAGCTATGCTCTTTCTAAAAGAATGCACATTTGGAACGTACAGAGCCCAAATCAGTGTGATGTCAGTTGTCACTGTCCGTGTGGAAAGATTTTGCCACGGCCAGCTGCTGGGCCTCTTTGCACTATATTAATAGCAGGGCCATGGGGCCCATTGGGGTCGGAAGCCAGGGAGAGGAGAGGGACAGCTGTGGCGGACATCACACCATGCTCCAGGCATGTGCTCTCGTGTCATGGGCACACACAGATGGCCCACACCTTGCCCTGCCGCTCAAAGCCCCCCAGGCCTGCGCCTGTCTTCTCCTTGTAGGGTCAGGAATGGGCTCAAGTGGACAGCACACTTGACGGAGGAGCCAAATTAAGATTGGCGTGATTGGAATAGAGGGTTCGGGCGGCCCAGTGTTCTGGGTCAGCTTACGCTTTTACCGGAAGCAGAGGCATGTGCGGGCCGAATGAGGCAGTGGTATTTAAACAGCTGGGGGTATTGGGTTCTATATGCCAAGGCTGGACAGATAGTTTTAAATGTCACAGGCCAAATGGAAGCTCAGTTGGCAGCAGGTTAGAGGGGCAGGGGGATTTGGAGGACACTGCAGTACCATGGCTAGATATGGTCAGGAGAGCTCGGTAGGATTAGTGCCTGGGAAGAAGCCCAGCATGTGAAGTTCAGTGAAGAGGTAGCAGGAGGGTCATTTGAGTAAGCGGTAGGCGCCGGCGGGTGGGGGCAGGGGCAGATGGAAATGTGGGGAAACGCCAAGGACAAGTCTGGAGCGGAGAGGTCAGCAGGGTTGAGCCCCCTCGCTCACAGGAACGGGCCGCGGAATAAACCTGGTGGTTCAGGTCCCCGGTTTTGGTGTCAAACAGACCTGAGCACTAACCTCAGCACCCCACCGCCTGCCCCACGCCCTTGGGGCGACTCATTTATCTGCCGAGTTGGTTTCCTGACTTACGAGGAAGGGGACCTGGGCTCCTGGAGGATTAAACTAGACAACCCGCTCCGGAAGCTCAGAAACAAGTCCCGAAAACGGTGGCCGCTGTTACGACTAGCAAAAACGAAATCTGTGGAAAACCACCATTATGGAGCAGAGCTGGAAACTGCCCTCCAGGCTCATCCCACCCAGAAACGGGTTGTGTTTCAACCGCACAGAATCTTTTTTTTTTTTAAGTCTGAATTATGATAGCCACCAGTGTTTAGATATTGGGAGATATTAGCAAAACTCTTGGAGAGTTGACTTCTCCTGGCCCACGCTCCGAAGCCTCTAGCTTCCGGGGCCTGTCCACAGGCAGTCGTCACCGAGGGGTGACCGCCCCCTGTCGGCGAGCTGCAGACCGCCACCACCGCCACCGCGCCCGCTGCCATCTGGCCCCGTCACTCATGTCTGAGCGGGGCCTGGCCTCTGTAGGCATTTGCACTTGTTCTCTGTGCAGTGAAGTGGACCTATTATTATCTCAGAAGGGGCGAGGGCTGTCAGAATTAGCCACCAAATTGCTGGCTGGGGCCTTCTTGACTTTGCCCTGACATTGGTCTTGGGAGACCTGGGCTCCTGGAAGAGCACTGAGTGGCCTGGCCGGGGAAGGGGGAGGTGAAGGAAGGGGGCAGCGAGCTTTCACGAGGGCCTCTGTCAGGGCCCCGGAGGCCGCTCGGCTGCCCGTTTCCCTCCCTGTGGCCCCTCGGTAAGCTGAGTAGAAACACAACAGGGTTAGGGCGGTTTCTGTGGCGATGCCACCATCCGTGCGCGCGGGGCCCCTCAGCCATAAGGTGGAGCTCGGGGAGGCTCCGGGGAGGCTCCGGGGAGGCCAGGGCGGGTCTGAATCCTGGATGTGGCTTCTCAGCCTGGGGAAGGAAGGCAGGAAGGGTGGGGAGGGGCTTGCTCAGGGGGCTCGTGGGGCCCTCGGCTGGGGGCAGGCAGCCCTCAAATTGATCCCTATTGCTGTGCAGAACCTTTTGCTTGTCCAGGCCCCTGGGAAGAACCCTTGGCGGCAGTGACGCAGCTGGGCCTTCAGGGCCGCCTGTGTGAGGGCCTGGGAGACCCCTCCTCTCCTTTGAAGAACCAAGTCTTCTGTGGGAGAAACACTCGGTAGGGTTGGCCGTTTACACACAACCAGCCTCAAACTTGGAGAGGCCCTTCTTCCTGACTTGTTTGCTCCTTTATTGGATATGCCTCATGGTGCCTCCCATATCCTAGGCATTAGGGAAATACATTAATTCATTTAGTCTTCACAGCGACTTTACAGGGAAACTGAGGCACATAGGTCAAATAACCCTTGCGAGGCCATACAGCTGGACAGTGGTAGAGTCTGGATTTGAACTCCAGAGCCCACCTTCTAAACCACTGTCTGCGAATGCTGCTTGGAGATGGGGATGGGGGGCGGGCTCCGGGGAGGAGTCTGAGGTGATGTTTGCGCTGAGTCAGGAGCCCACCACCTCGCAAGCTGGGGGAAGGGCCTGGGGTGGGAAGAGCTGGCTGTGGGCTCTAGGGACAGAGGGAGGCCAGCCTGGCAGCAGGAGTGACAGGGAGGGGAGCGGGGCTGGACTAGGGCCATGGAAGCGCTGAGGGGTCTCAGCCATGGTCTGAACCCACCTCTTCCAGCACCCTCTCTGCTAACCTCTCTGCTACTGTGCTGAAGAGGGATTGCCAGAGGCAGGAGGAGTGGCTGGGAGACCGGCTGGGACCCGTCAGTGGTGATGATGAGTATGTTTGAGATGCATTTGGGAGGCTCGGCAGCACTTGCCTGTGGATGTGCTAGAGGTCAAAGGTCACTCTGATTTGCTCCGGGTCTGCTGAGCGGGTCTGCTTCCTGAGGTGGTCCAAGTCTTGGGGGAGGCTTTCCCTTGGAGACCTCTTTCTTGACAGTGGAGAGGAGGGTCCCTGGTACTTCGGAATACTCGTCAGCCTGTGGTCAGAGCTGGTTCCTTCCAGCCTGGAGCAGACGTGGCCTCAGGGCAGGGTGGCCTTGGAGAGCTGGCCGGGGTGGGGTGTGACCGTTGGGAGGACCAGCCAAGAGAGGGCAGGCCGAGGGCAGACACCCGTGTGTCAGCGCTTACACGATTTCCAGCAGGGCCTTTCGTCTCACCTGCACTTCTGGGAGGAGCAGTAGGCCCTGTAGATGCGGTGTCCTGAGTCTTCCCATTTTAACTTTCTGATATAGGTGAGGACAGTGAGGCCTGGGGGGTCACGCCCCTGATGGAAAACGTGAAGTCGCCCTTCACGCCCCTGATGGAAACAGTCAACTAGGTGGGGTGTGTGGGTGGCCGTTGCTCACTGTGGGGACACCGTGAAAAGGTCTTCTGGACACCCCCAGGTTCGCTTGGAGCCCGGCCCTTCGTCTTCCTCTCTTTGGGTGATGGATGCTCTTGGGGGCTCGGACCGAGGCACAAAGTGCCCCAGTCCCTCACCACTAGATGGCGCAGCTGCAGTAATGATGCCGCTGGTGCTCTCCATGCCCCCTTTGTCAGGAGAGTCCCTGGGGTGGGGGTTCCTCTGGTCCCCTTGGCCTGGGGCACCTCTTGGACCTGCTCTGGACCTGGCCATGTGTGTGGTCCTGGCTAAGTGATGGCACCTGCATGGGTTTCCTTGTCTGGAAGGACAGTTGGGTACAGAGATGATGGGTTTCCATTGGCACAGTCATTTGGTGGTGAACGAGGCCACGAATTCAGCCGCCTCATTTCTTCCTGTGTTCCCTGCTCTACACGACCAACAGGACCGCCATGGTTCTGTCTCCTTCCTCGTTTCCCAACCAGAAAGATTCAGAGAAGGTTTCTGTGAGCTTGTCTCCGTGTGCTCTGCTCTTGGCTGGCCGAGGCTCTGAAGTCGGCTGTGGGCGGAAGAAGGCCTTGGAGATTGGGACTCCCAGCAGGTTTCATTAACAGCCCATTCTGTCTCATCAGAAAAGGGGCCACGTTTCCAGAACCATCACTCCTTCTCTCTGAAATCAACAACAGACAACAGTCTATAAAGATTGCCCACAAGTACAAGTCGCACTGATGGTTCTTCTGGCCATCGGGAGAAAGAGATCAAGTACAAGAGCCACCCGAATATGACCTTGGGTGGTTGTGGTGTGTGCGCACTTGTCTGCCTTTGGGTACCCTGTTCGCCCCTCCCCTTTTCCTCTTCTTTCTGTCGCAAGCGGGTCTGTTCTCAGGCGTCCTCGGGGCGTCCAGCAGCAGTGTCCCTGGTGGCACCGCCATGTGTGGCCCCGCTGAGCCTCGTTGATGGCACCTCATTGATCGGACTCTTCATGCTTCAGCCTCTTTGCAGGGGGACTTTACCCTTGCTCCCCGGAGAAGAGGTTTGCTAAAAACAGATTTGTGTAAACAAGGTCTTAGGAGGAAAAGGTTCATCTCCACCTTCTGCCAGAACGCTCTTGTTCTTCAAGGCTTCTCTGCCGCGTTCTTTGCAAATGTCGGTTGGGAGATGAGTCAGTTTTAGCTTGGAGTGCAGGCCCAGCACGGTGGCCCCTTACAAACACCTTGTCGGAGCTTACTTTGGGTTCACCACCGGGCTTCTGTAAGGTGGTTTGATTAATTCACGGTGGTAACCCCACCGCCCAACGCCATCTGAAATGGGAGGATTTACTGTACCAGTTTACTGCCAAGCCACATCAGGTGAAAGCGGGAAACTCCAGACCATCTGTTGTTAAAAAAAAAAAAATTAATAACGGAACATCCACCGAGCAAACACTTTGTACTGCTGCATAATAAATGTGGAATGCGGTGACCTCGGCGGAGGCAGCCACGGGTTTGTCTCCCCACTCCCTGCTTGTCTGGGGCGCCGGGCTGTGAGGTTTGTGGCTTTCTGCCCCCTGAGGAGAAGGCTGGACGCCGGGCCCTGGCCCTGGTTGCTTTCATCATTTTCTCACTCTCTTCTCTACGCCACAGCGAATGTTCTAGGCAGAACGTCCAGGCTTCTGCAGACACTCCTCATCCGCCAGTGCCATTCGCCTAGAATCTCCAAAGTCAGGGCGCCTGGGTGGCTCAGTCGTTAAGCGTCTGCCTTCAGCTCAGGTCGTGATCCCAGTGTCCTGGGATCGAGTCCCGCATCGGGCTCCCTGCTCCTTGGGAGCCTACTTCTCCCTCTGCTTCTCTCTCTCTCTCTCTCTCTCTCTCTCCCCCCCTCCTTCTGTCTCTCATGAATAAATAAATAAAATCTTAAAAAAAAAAAAAAAAGAATCTCCAAAGTCAGATGTGCGGACCCGCTCCGAGGCGGTCAGCCCTGGACGACTCGGGGGTGCGAGGCGGGCAGCGCCCCCATGGTTCTCCCCCACCATGAAGGACCAGCCTCCTGCTTTGCTTAGGAGAGAGCTGACAGCTCCTTTTTGATTTGCAGCTTTTCAGAACGAGGCAGGGGTTCTCCATCGTTGCAACACTCGAGTTAGGCAATTGTTCGTAGACCCTCTTCTGGGGCCCGGTGCAGAATAACATGGTGAGCACGCACCCGCCACTCAAATCAAGGTAGCGACAGAACCTTCAGGGAGAAGCCTTCAGAAGATGAACTGTTGAGGCTGGCTGTCAGCGCGTGAGGCCGTGACAGAGCTGTGATGAAGTTCTTTTCCATGGTGCTCAGAGCCTGCCGCCAAGGCCCCAGCAAACCCACGTTCAAAGGCCGTTTCTTCAAAGTAAACAGCGCTGCCTTTGAACTGGGAAGGGAGACGGGGGTCGGAAGGCAGGTCTCAGTGCGCGTGTTTGAACGGGCTCCACCAGGGGAGATGCATGATTTCTGGTGGCCTAAGCCCTTGGGGTGCAAAGAGGGGCCATCGGTGTCCTGTGACATCTCCGTTCACCTGCGGCCACCCTAGGTCCCCATGTGGGGCTGGGCTGGGAGGGGTGACAGGAGACCCTGGGCCACATTATGAAATCAGGAAGGGGGGGCACGTGAGGCACAGCCTTGTGTGGGGATGATGATGAAGGGCTCTTCCGGAGGGCCCCCCCCAATCCTGTTGTGCTCTATTCAGAGGGTTGGGTGGAGGCTTTCCTGAAGGGCTCTGTGAAGCGCTGTACCCTCGGGCTGTGCCGTCAGGAGGCAGGACACAGGGAACCTGACAAGGGAAAGGCCCCATCGTCCGCCTGCCCCCCACAGAGGCCCCCACTCCACCGGCAAGCCCCCCCCACGTGGTAGCCAGAGGCCACTGACCATACTGTTCTTCTGCCCCAGGCCTCCAGTGGCTACCTGGAGTACAGCCCACCCTCTGAGCTTGGCCTTGATCACCTGCCTTGCCCCCAAATGCCCCAGACGCTGTTTGGCCCAGAGCTACCTGAAGCCCTGCCCCTGGGCCTGCTCTTCCTCTCCTGGGGGTCTTCCTCACTCTCACCTTGGCTTCCCACCTGCAGGGAGCCCCCTGCCACCCAGCTGTCACTGACGCCGAGGCCCCCGTCGCCTCGGTCCCTGGACTGGGAATGGTTGCTGCCACCTCTTCTAGTGCCTGGGCTCCCGGGAGGAGGGCCAGAGTTGCCCTGAGGATTGTGTTCTCCAGCTTGGTCTTCTCCTGTGGTGTGCAGTCGGTGCCTAATAAATGTGTGAGCTTGAGTAGAGTGAATGTCTTTCTCTCTGTTCATTCTCTGCAGAGCCCTCCCTGCTCGCCTCACGCCTGTGTCCCGAGGCCAGCGTGGGGCCGCGCTCCGTTTCCCTCGAGCTCCCGGCGGCTGCTCGCGGGGCTTCTCAGGACGCAGCCGCGCCTCCCCCGAGGCCGAGCCGGGTGCCCCCCCGCCTTCTCCCCTGATTACGGGGTGGGGCTTGCCTTCACGGCACTTACCATCACACGGAACGTGCTGGCTGAACGCCTGGCTTCCCAGCGGACTGAACCCCAGCAGGCAGGGGCTGTCTTTCTCACACACTCAGCACAGAGCAGGCCGTGAGGCCCCGGAATTGCTGGCTGGCTGGACGGACGGACGGACAGACAGCGCAGAAGGATCCAGACAGGGCATGAAAAGGGCAACTGAAGGAGTATCCCAAGTGCAGAGTGGCCTCACGACTGCACGGGGATAGGCACAGCAGTGAGGGGCGTCCCCGAATCTACTGAGAGCAGCCATACAGACGAAGCCACCTCCTTGCTGTCAGGGAAACGAATTTTCTCAAACACATTCCCCTGTGAAGCTGGCGAACCTGCCCCATCACAGCAGCATCCTGCAGCGTGGATGCGGGATTCTCTGGGCTTGAGAACACTCCCCACCCCCGCCGCTGCCGGGGCCCATTCGTGAACCTCCGCAGGGTCTAGCCTGGCTCCACAGGTGGGGGAAGGGGGACTGAGGAGCCTCTGGTGCCCAGCTCTGCAGGGAAGGCACCAGGTCTGCAGTGGCTTTGTGCTGGGGGGGGCGGGGGGTTCCTAGTGATGCACTCGGGCCACTGGCCACTCTGTCTGCTCCAGAGTTCTGCCAGCCAGGCGTGTGTGGCCCCTGCCGGCGACCTACCGGGCTGTAAGGGGCCTGGCAAGTGGGACGAGGAGGCCAAGGGCCCTCAGAGGCCGAGAGAGAGAGAGGGAGAGAGGAATGAACGGGGCCTTGGCTACCAGACAGCCCGTGCCACAGGGAAGGCTCAGAGTCTGTGGCTTTGGAGACCGTGTCAGGGGGGTGGGAGATAATGGGCCTCCTGGTCCAATTCTGTGGCCAGGCACCCCTAGCCCTCTCCCCGCCAGCGTGGTCGTAATGCTGACCGCCTCCCACTTCTCTGGCCCGTAGCCTTTCCTCCTGTCTCTCGGGAGAACAACGTGACCGTCCTCGCCAAGGCCGACCTTCTTTCTTGTGGCTTCTGCCTACTCTGGCCTCCTCTGCCTCACCACCCGTTCAGCCACGGGCACGCAAGAGAGGCAGGAATCCCTTCCACGAGGCGTTTCCTTCCAGTGGGAGAGGAAAGCTGTAAAGGAGAACTCTGAACGGTGTGGCAGGTCAGAAGTGACTTCTGCACACTCGCGCTCCCACTCGGGTTGGGGGCAGCGGGAAGACAGACTGCAGATTGAAACGGGCCCCCGTGCTCCCTCCCCTCTGTGTCCAGGCCCCGGGCTTCTCCGCCGTCGGCACTGTTGCTAGTTGGGGCTGGACTGGGGGGCGCCTGGCAGCGTCCCTGGCCTCTACCCACCAGAGGCCGGTAACCACCCCTCTGCCTGTTGTAACAACCAAAGATGTCTCCAGATACCGCCCTGCGTCCTCCCGGGGGGGAAACCCACGCCCCACTGGAAGACTATGGTTAGCTTGCACAAAGTTTACTTTGACCTCATAGGAAGAAGTAAAAAAGGACAGAAAAAGATTTCACACATCACCTGATCTGGACTCGATCCTACCGCCCCAGGGTAGCAGAGATGTAAAGAAAGTCTGTGCCCTTCCACGGGTCCCGGTGCTAACCTGGAGTCTGATCGATGTTGCAGAAATAGCTCTAGATCAGTGTGCATCATGGGCACAGACGGATCTCTGAGCTCCACTTGGCCCTGGGAGGCCCTGGAGCCAGGGTGACCCCAGCAGCAGCAGGCATGCCCCACCCTCAGACTTTGGCTCCTGATGCCCTTATCCAAGAGAAGGAACCAGGCTTCTTGTTAAAAGAGCTTGTTCCTGGGCCGAGGTGAGGACCGCAGGTGAGCCAGGAACACGGCATTGTGCCTGAAGATAAGGAAGTCCTCCAAAACCAAAATGGGGGCCATGGCAGGGGACACAGGAGCCACCGAGAGTGGAACCATCTGACTAACAAGCGAGCACTGGATTCTGACCCCCGAGTCTACACCGTTGTAAGTAACTGAACAAATAGAGAAATGCGTACAAGAGACAGATGTCTTGCATAGAGAATTCCAAAGAATTTGTTACAGGATTTTGTGTCCCCTTAGCGTCCATGGTTCTTGGTCACACCGCTTTGGAGAATGAGGAGGTAGACCACACCGACGGTGGTGGGCAGCAGAGCAAAGTTGATTGAGCAAGAGCATAATGCTCCCGGAAAGGGAGGGGGGCCGGAGTGGGTTGTCCCCGGGGTTTCTAAGTTTAGGGGTTTTTATGAGCTCTTTTGCGGAACTATGTTAAACAATCAGGGTGTGCTGAGTTGTGTGATCGGGGCTTTGGTCACGTATCTCTAAGTATTAGGTTCATGTCCACGTGCAGATGGTCTTTTTCTTTTTTTTGCTGACATCCGGGGGCTTAGGTCCTAACTGCCCCTTGCCCGTGATATTGACAGATGCTTTTGTGGTTCATTGTCTTATTTTAGGACGTTTTGCAGAAGTTTTTTCTGCAAGGGCTGCAAAGCAGAATGTCAGTGCGGTCCTGTCTAAGCTGCGGAACAGGATGGCAGTGCTGTTTGATCTTAGCTGTCCTGACTCCATATTTCCTTGCTGGGGACCTTGGCCCCGACTCCCTGACTGTCCAACTCACTCCTCACAAATTCATGTAAAAGCCACTTAAGGAGTAGGGCCGTAACCACCCATCCCTTCAGTCTGGGCGCCGCTAGGGGACTTGCTTCCAGAGCGCAGTGTGGAACCTGGGCGGACGGGAACGCTGCACACCAGCCGGGGCTGAGGTTCACGTCACCAGTGAGAGTCTGGGGAGAGCGCGGACCCAGACAGGCCGCGATGAGAAGACCTTCACGTCTGTGAGCTCCCTCCTGAACCCATCACCCTGATCCAAGTACGAACCAAACATCAGGGACATTCTACCAAGGATCTGCCAGTCCTCCTCAAAATGGTCAAGGTCATCAAAAACAAGAGAAACCTGAGACACTCACAGCCAAGAGGAGACCTGACAACTCAATATAATGTGACCTGGATGGGATCCTGGAACAGAAAAGAGGCATTTGGTGAAAACCAGGGATAACCTGAATAACACATGGCGTTCAGTTAATAATGGATCAGTGTTGGTTCATGCGTTGTGGCAAAGTACCTCAGCAATGTAACAGTAGTAGAAACTGGGTGCTGGGCCCTCGGGACCTGTACTGTCTTGGTGACTCTTCTGTAAATCTAAAACTATTTTAAAATAAAAAGTGTACTTAAAATATAGGCATGTGTGTCCCAGTCTCATGAGAAATAGCTACCAAGGCACCAGGCCTTCCTGGATGCCCATCAGCGCTACAGACAGAGCTAAGACAAGTGAAACGGCGCCCTGCCCCCACACTCACGTGGGGTTCTGGCTGCCCCCTCGCCCCCCATCCTGATCTTTTTTCTGTGCCATGACTCCCAGCATTGCACGGCGAGGACTGGAGGGAGGAAGTTGGGCTGGATACATGGCGAGGGAGGAGAGTTGGGGTCCAGGAGGCACCTGGGGCTCCGGCTGGGACCCGACAGCAAGGGGGCGGGTCCGAGGGGTGGTGCTGGGTCTGAGGTAGGGCACAGGAGGATGGCTGGGGTGCCCTGGAAGCGCTTGTGCTCCCAGCGTGTGCAGCCTGGACCTCTTGGGAAAGGCCCAGGCCTCCTTGGGCTGGAACCGCTGGTCCAGGGCCTCCGTGACCCCTTCGGGCCTGGCAGGCGCTGTCCCCGTGGCCCTGAGCCCCTGTGGGGCCTGGCCTTCCCGGCTGCTGATGGTGGTTTGCACAACTTGGAGAAAACCCAGAGCACACTCCTGGCAGAAGGAGATCCAGGGGAGGCCCCTGTCTGCCCTAGTGACATTCTTCGCTCTCTCAAGAGGCAGAATGTTCTCGTTGTCTGAGGTGAACTGGGACCAATGCCATCTTCTCAGAAAGAAAATGTGCCCGCGTCCTGGGCATTGGCACCTGCCTGTGAGCGGGAGCCATCCGTGGCCTGTTCCTTCACAACAAGCTGTGATGGCCACAGTCCAGGCCAGGGCTCGGAGGGGGTGCCTGCCGCCTGACCGAGGCTGGAGTGGCGGGGGAGTGGGGGCGGGAAGGGAAGCAGAGGTGCCCCCACTGCCATCACCTGTTCCCGGGGGCCAGCCACCACCCCATCCCTCCCTGCACACTTGTACTGCATGCCAGGCCCTGTCGTGGGCCCCCAGGGACACAGAGTAGGACAAGATGGACACGGCCTGTCCTTGTAGAGCTTAGAGCCTATGACCATGTGCACAGCAGGGGCTTGGCCAGGAGAAGCAGGGAGGGCTCCCCGGAGGAGGTGGCATGTACGTGGCATGAGAAGGAGGTAGTAGCCAGGTGGCTAGGCAGCAGGGAAGTGTGTGCGCATGAGGGGGTGGGGGGGGGATGCATGGGAAGGCCTTGACCCTCAGGACTCCCCTCAGCCTCCACCCCCAGCTTGGATTTTACCGAGAGGGTAGGGATGAGCCACTGAAGCATTTCTGACAGGTGACAATCCATTTGCATTTGGGAAGGTTCCTTGGAGAAGCCTGGAGACGGGGTTAGGGAGGCTGTTGGAGTCACCCCTCAGTAGATGTGAGCCCCTCAGCGGGGCTGGGGGGCTGGCGGGCTGGCAGAGGGAGGAGAGAGGAGTACCAGCTGCAGGCAGCCCAGGAGGCTGGGCACCCCAGCTCTGTGCAGGGGGTGGGGGGGCCCGGAAGATGCAGAATGGGCACAGCTGGGAAAGGGGCTACTTGGGGCAGGATGTGCGGTAGGTTGGCATCTCCCCCCGGTCTTGGAGTCCCCCTTCATAAGATAAGGGAGCTTGGCTGGCAGTTGGCCACGTGCTCTCCCAGCTCGGGAGCCCAAGATGCAGTGGACGTGGGGCTGCGGCCACCCAGAAGGGCTCGGACAGCAGCGCCCACCTGCCACCCCAAACTTCAGGAACCACAGTGTGCAGTGCGCCCTCCTCTCTCTTTGATGAAACATTTAGCTGTCCTCAACCACAGCCCACGTCCACAGCCGCCGGGTGCCCTTTCTGCATGGGTGACTCACCAGAATTAATGTTCATTTGATTTTTACTATAAATTACGCCTCCCATAACTTCTCCATCACGGGCGGAGGACGGCTCCTCGGGAAGGCCGGAGCAGGCCATTTGGTCACTCGTGCCGGGGAGGCACTGAGTCATCCCTCCTCCCACGCGCTGGCTGGTAGCGGACTGCCGTTGCGGGTGGCTTAATGGGTGTGTCTCCCCAGTCCGCTAGTGGGAGATGCTCACCTCGGCCCCCAGGAGAGGAGGAGGGGCAGACAGGGAGCGCCGATATTCAGGTACCGCCTGAATATGGATGATTGGGCTGTTGAAGGTTAAAACAAACAAACCACACTTTTAAAGATGGGGGGGGGGCTCCCTTCCCCCCTTCCTTTCCTCTTGCCTGCCTTCCTTTAGATATTCGTCGACTGTGCTCAGCGTTGTGTAAAACACTGGCGATACAATAGTGAACAAAACTAGGGCCTCCACTGTCAGGCTGCTTATGGCCCAATGGGATTAATTGGATAATCACAGAAACACATGTCAAACTACCACCAGCGACGACGTACAACAGAGGGGCTGGTTGGTTCCCAGAAGATGCGCGGTGGGGCCAAGATCCAACTGATGGGAAGGCATTACCAGGCACAGGGGCAGGACTGCATGTGCAAAGGCCCTGTGGCAGGGAACCACGGGAGCAGGAGGAACCCAAGGAAGGCTAGGCGACCTGGGGGGAAACGGGGGTCCAAGCAGGGCTTGCGGGCCCTGGAAAGAATTGCGCTTCTTAACCTGAGGCCAGGGTATTGGGCATTTTAAGGAGTGGGGATCATTTTAGGAAGCAATCAGAGGCTCCACCAGTCCCACTGGGATGGGTAAAGGGAGGGTCCCTGCCATGTGCAGACGTGGCCCCAAATGGGCTGGCCCTGGACTCTGCAATTCGAGGACGGGGGGAGTGCATGTAGAGGTGGGGGGAGGGCATGAATGGGGGTGAGGAGAGCAAGGGCCCAGAGGCTTTGCACCAGCTTTGAAACCATACGCTACTTTGTAAAACTCCGACAACCCGAGGACGGTGACTCATCCACCCCAATTCCCTCGGCAGTGGAATAAACCAATTTGCTTAAACCAACTGATCTCATACATTTGTCTTTTTTTTTTTTTTTAATACCTAAAGCTCAAAAGAAACCAAAGTTTACACGAAAAGAAAAAACCTAGCACGCTGGATTGAAGCAGACGTGTGCTTATCTGTTTTTCAAAAGAATTGAATTAAAAAACAAAGCCCACAAACAGAAGCACACGATGCCCTGCACCAGCCCCCTTGCCGCTCCTCTCGCCTTGGTGCCTGGAATAAATCACCCTGCAGCCCGCCTCTCCTGCCTGGGAAGGGGCCAGCCTCCTTCCCGTTCTGGGGTCCCTGCCGCAGGAGAGGCATAGAGCTAGGTCCCCGGTGAGACCACCCAAGGAAGAACTTCAGATGGGCCCGTGGGGTCATTCTCGGCATGAGCGCCCTGTCCCTGTTCCTGGAGAGGCCAGGCAAGTGAGGCTCTCGGTGACGTCAAGTAATCTACCTGCAGCTCTGACCTCGTAAATATCACAGCTGTTCTCCGACTCCCCGCCACTCTGATGCTAAATACCAAGGGACACAAAAGTCATAACCCTTAGTCTTTTTTCCTCTCTTTCCAAACACTGGGTATATACCAAGCAGGAGGTACATGATTCCATTTATCTCCAGGGTTCTCAACTAGGGTCACTTTTACCCCCCACCCCCACCCCGGGGGGACATTTGGCAACGTCTGGGGACATTGGGGTTCTCGAAGTTCAGGGATGGGGAGATGCTCTGAGCGTCTAGTCGGTAGAGGCCAGGGGTGCTGCTGAGCACCCTACAGTGCCCAGGACGGCCTCGCAGCAGAGAGTAATCCAGCCCAGAATGTCAGGGGCAGGTGGAGAAACCCAGAAGTGGACAGCAGGGTGCTGTGGGTAACATACGGGAGAGCAAGGGCCTGAAGGGCAGGCACCAAAACGTCTCCATTTGTTTATCTCTTGCTGAAAGGATTTGGGTAATTTTTTATTTTTCTTCCTTATGTTTTTCTGTACCGTTTGAATTTTTTAAGGAACAATGTGCATGTATCATTTTTATAATCAGAAAAAAAGAGCTGTTTTCGTTTTGTAAAAATAAAAAAAATAAAAAGGGATTCAGGACTTACCGATTCTGATCCAGTTCTCCCACTAACTAGCTGTCAGGAACAGCTCTGGGAAATACGTCTATCTGGAAAGTGAGAAGAGCAATCCCTTCTTGCATTATATTATAGGAATATAAAGTAACATTGTCCTGGGAAAGCTCTCCGAGCTCAGAGGAGAAAAATTGTTGAGAATATGGAGATACTGCTTCCCTCATATATTTCCCCTCTGAGCCGATGTGTACATTTTTTTGCAGCAGAGGCGTTTAGAAGACAGAGGACTCAGTAAGGGTCTTCTAAGTGCCAGAGACTGGGAAACAGAGGGGGGTCCAGCAAGCCTCCTGCCCTCGGGTGAGTGGACCGGGTGCTTCCATCCTTCAGAGACAGCATTTAGTCCCCAGATCATTCTGATGGTGTCTTACGGCCGGGCTAAGCCTGGCTTTCTCAACCAAGGCACTATCAACAGTCGGGGTGGGGTAGTTCTCCACTGTGGGGAGGCATCCTGGACGTCGTAGGGTGTTCAGCAGCCTCTCTGACCTCCATGCTAGTAGCTCCCCTCCTCCCCCAAGTCATGACAACCCCACATGTCTCCAGTGGAGGCCAAACGTTCCAATGCGGGAGTGCCAAGATCGGGGCCTGCACAGAACCACTGCGTGGCCATGCTCAGTGCTCTAACGGGGAGGCCCTCCCAGAGATGGTTCAGGCCCCTGAATCAGGACGCTGATTGGCTGCATTTCCGAGTCACTGCCCACGTTTTCTGTCTTCAAAAGTCTTCCCTTTGTGCCTACCTGGTCCAGGACAGCCCCTCACGAAGGCAGGACCCCTGGAGGTCCAGGGGCGCCTGAGTCTTTGGGATAAGTCCCAGTCCCACAAGGCCGTGGGGAGGCCTGAGGCTGGGGGCCCCAGCTTCCCTACAAATAATGCCACGCAGGTAGGCCGTGCTCAAGCAGCAACCCACCCCCCCCACCCCCCGCAGCGAGAAAGCACAGGAGCCCGTGTCTCTCGGGAGCGCGTAAACCCACCCACTAATCGTGAGAAGGCCCTGGGAGGTGCTACTGAGGCCACTTGGCACACCAGCGCCGAAATCAGAAGCAGAAGATGAACTTCAAATTAAGTAAGATGAAACCAGTTTGGAAATTCAATACCTCACCTCCCTTCCTGTCTGTTTAAAAATCCATAATTCATGGCAAACCGAGTCAGGGGGTGTGCAGCTCAATTGAATTATCCATTTTTTTGTTTTTTGTTTTTTGTTTTTCCCAAAGATCGAGACTGGGAGAGGCCTGTTCTTAAATTGGAGGAAATAAAAAGCAGCTCTTTGGAGCTCCTGTCCCCTGACGTTGACCTCGTTGGCCCAGCCCTCCATCCCACGGGAGAGGAACGTCACAAACACGTGCAAACAACATTCTAAGACTCATGGTAATTGCACTGCCAGGAACTTATCCTTCCGATGCCCTGCCCAGGCTGGGGATGATGAATACCCAGGTTTATTCATTGCCAGGTGGTTGGTAACAGCAACAGGCTGGCAACAACATAGATGCTTGCCCATAGAGGGCTGGTTAAGTCAACCCCATTCCTGCCTTGCGATGGAATTACCATGTAGCGCTAAAAACAGAACCCGGAGGCTCATTGTATAGTGAGAGGAGATGCGTCATCACATTGTTGAAGCCACGGTGGGGAACAATGTTTATAGTATGCTACCATCTGTGTTTATAAGAAAAGGAAAAAATATACACGTATGCATTGGCTTGTATATACCTAGTGTGTCCCTAGGCTGGCTGGCTCCCAGGAGGGGGACGGGGAGACCAGAGAGAGAGAGAGAGAGAGGTCACAGGATGCCTCCCTGCATACCCTTTTGTGTGTTTTGGTTTTCAAACCAGAAATAAGTGCTCAGAAATAAATATATAAAATTAAATTTCCTTTACAAAAAAAAAGCACAAACCAACCACACACCATGCTAATTTGTTATGAAAAACACACCGTAGGGAAGGGATGGTGAATTCCTAGGAAGCACGCAAGTGTGTCGCCTCCAGGACACCCAGGTTCCTCCCTGGACCTCAGAATTTTTCCAAACTTGGCCTTAGTTCTCTAAGGATTTTTTGCTTCGCTAATATCCCGTGATACGTTGGTGTCTTCCACATTATAACCCAGCCATCAACACCTTCTAGTCGTGGGCCAAAACGTACTCCAGGACCCTTGTCCCCTTAGACCCCGGCGAGGGTTGCCATTATTATGTTTGATAAGCATGGACTTGTTTTTATGTGTATTTCCTATTTGTGTCAAGTGATACAGATTTTTCCAGTCACTGTGGTAGTGTAAACGTTCACTTTCAAGTAATTTATTTAAATAATGCAAGAGCAAAACAATGTTAAGTAAATAACAGCACAGCGAAGCCAGCAGATGCGCAAAAACCACAGATACAGAAGCGTGCCGGGCTGAAATTCAGGGCACGCAGCTCCGTGCCACATCACCCCTCTCCCCTGCAAAGTGATTTTACTTTCAGTGACCTGGCCTCTTGGACTCTTAACTCAATGTGATCAAGAGAAGAGAAGAAAGAGGCATTTGCAGTGAGCTTTCAGTTACTCAGTGGAGCAGCAAATGCAGGTGTTCCTTAAGTGGGTGGGTGGCGGAAGGCTCCCCAGTGCCCACTGAGCTCCTCGGCTGGGTCCGTCCACCTCTGTACAGAGATGATGACCTTCACTTCCCATTCCATTGTAGAACATACTGTTCATTCTCCCGTGTCCATTATGCCTTAAGGGCCACAAATCTTAAGCTGATAAGGGAGGCCTAATGAACCCCAGGGTTTGGCTGGATCAACTCTTGCCTGCTGTCCATCTCAGATAGATTGCAGACAGCGCCAGAAATGGGTCCTGGGACAAAACTCCCCTCAGAAGATCCAGGGTCCCAAAAACTGGCTAACAGATGGGGAGGAGTTATTGCTTTATGGGGTATTTATATGCAAGGGAGCTCCAAATTACATTTCAGAGACACCAGGGAGGGGCTCCAGTGGAGAAGGGCAAGATGGTTTCTCCCGAGAGGGGCAAAGAGAATTCTAGCAGAGCGGGCTGAGGGCCGTGTGTAGTTACTGCCACATGGAGGCAGGATTTCATGGGTGCCTGGCTCTCCCGCTCGCCTTCAAAATACCCAGAGTGCCTGCTCATTTGGTTTGGTGACAGCATGAGCACCCTGTGCGTGGGCCTTGCACACCTTTCTGGCGGCTGGTCTCTCTTGGAAAGCCTCGTTAAGCCTTCTGGCCCACTTTATGCCTTTGCTTGGGAAAGACAGAACAAAGATGGCTCTCCTTAACCCAGATCAACGCCCGTCTAAGGGGGGACATGGAGGCAACAGACGAGTGTTTTCGGGGCGGGGGTAGGAGGCCACTTTCTGCAGGCCCTTTGTCAGGATGGCTTCGCCCCAGTACCCACGGGAGGGAGTGGGCATGGGGTGGAGGGTTGGGAGGCAGGCGCCTGCAGGACTGTGGACTCAGTTGGCCCTATGTACCGGAAGATGACCGTTTTATGCACCAGTATCTAATGAAGTTTGCAGGCGAATGTGAGTGGAAGTACGAAGAAAATAGTTATCTAAGCCGGGGAGTCGCCAGGGCTCTGGAGGCCATGATTTTGGCGCTAATGGGAATGTGGCAAAGGGGAGGGCCCGTCAGAAGACGCGAACACTCTTGTGCTTTTCTGAACTTGAGGCTCCCGGTTCCCGAAAGTCCTCGGTGGGGGACGTGAGATGCCAGTGTGGGCCCATCTCCGCCTGCATCAGAAGCGGGCTCCCTCCTTTATTCCGAAGTGGGGGGCAAGGTGGGGTCCGGGTAGCCTCCTGACTCCAACTCGGAGGGACTGGCTGAGAGGGGGGACGGGCCAGAAGGGGTCCAGTCTTTCCACTGATCTAGCACTTTCCTGTCAGGCTGAGCACCACCCCCTTCCCGAGTCCCCTCCTCTGGCCTCAGAAGAGGGCTGGGTCCGCAGGAGAGTCCCCGAAACCAAAACCACACCCGGGCGGCAGGCCGGTGGCCTGGCGGCCGGGGCTTCGGGGGAGGCCCCGCCTCAGAGTCCTGCTGCCCTGCCCCCGCACTCAGGTAAGACCCAGGATTGTTTTTGCGAGAGGAAGGGGCCATCCTCCCACCCACATTTGCCGCCCAGAGCTTTCAATAGCTCCGGGCTTCTTGGCGGTGCCCACCTATTGTTTCCCGAAACCTGACTGTCCTTTTTGGTCAAGCTGCAAGGGGGAGATAAGACTGACCTTGACGTGCTCTAGGCTGTAGCCTGGGAATTCCACCCCACCCCGTGTCTCCGTCCCCTCCCCATTTCCTGGAAGCCGGGACAATCATGGAACCTAAGAACGAGACCCAGTGTAGTTAGGGGCCGCTGGGGCAACGCGGGCCGTAGGCTCAGCTCGTCTCCAGGGGTCCCCCCCGCACGTATCTCGGAGGTCTAAATTGCAGCTCAGCTTGTGCCATGTGAAAGGAATATCCATCTTCTCGCTGCTCACGTCACTTCAGCCTTTGGGCTCAGCCTGGGGTCTACAGATCCCTCGTAAGGCAGCAGATAAGCCAACGTGCCTCAGTGAACACTTTCTCCTCGGGGGTGGGGAGCGGAGGGCTAGGCCACTCTGCTCAGGGTCCTTTAAAAACACCAAAAATACCAGCTCCCTGGCCCCACCCGAGACCTGCTGGTTCTGAGTCTCCAGGGGTGGGGTCCAGGGTCTGCATTCTTATTTAAAAAAAAAAAAAACACAAAACAACCCTCCCCCAAACCGACCTGGGAGACACTGGCCTAAGGATAAAACCAAAATGGATTCTTCATTCAGAAGGTTTCAGGCTACAGTTGAGGTTGAGTGGCGAGCAACCCACTTGATTTGCATGAGGGTGGGGGGGGCGAGAGAGATTTCCACGTCCTCGAGACTTCTTTGAACAACTGGAGGCAGTAATTATCCATGCAAAGTGAAGCTAAAATTTCAGAGAAGTATCTGGAGAATTCCAGTCAGAAGAAGCATGCTTGTCTGAAATACCTAGATAATTAAAGAAAAAAATATATTCATTGCATAAATCGCTCATTAATTCATTCCTCTGTGGGGGCACACGGCTTAAAAGCAGGCGCTTTGATTAATCCAAGCTATATTAAATCCTCAAGATGCCTTTTTTTTTTTTTTTTTTTTTTACACCCTGTGCCTGGATCTTCGTTTTTCCTTCCTCTAAAGAATCATAAATAAAAGTTGTCCCTTTGCAGAAATGCATTTCAGGTTTGGCTTGGCAGAATATGCCCTAGAGTTGGTAGAATCAATTTGGGTGCACTTTTTCTTTTTTAAGTACACATTTCGAAATCAGATGCATTCTTTCCAGTTCACTGGAAATGCTAATTTTTTTTCCATCACATTTCGAAGTTACATTGTGTGTGGCTAAGCGAATAACACCGGGCACAATAGCACTTCAGAGAGACGGAGGAGGAACATGATCCCAATCAGAGGGAAAGCCAGAGAAATGGTTAATTTCAAAGGCAGGCCACTGATTGGGGAGAAGGATCTATAGAATTATTTATTTCCTTTAAAAAAAGAAGAAAAGAAAGAAAGAAAGAAGAAAGAAAACCCTGAAAATTCAGAAACCACTTGGAAAGAACAAGCGTCTAATCCTGACAGGTTGATTTTCAAGACCCTCTTAATGAAATTTCAGCACATCTGTTCTCCACTCATTCCCCTGCCTGGCTACCCAAGGTACCTTAGACCCGGCTCACTTTTCATTTCTCCTTCAGCTGTTTTATTCTGGTATAATGGATTCCACTCTTACCCATCCCTCTGGCGGGCTCCGGCAGGGGTAGGCCAGCCCCACCTGGAGCACCTCTTCCAGTGGGTTTGGGGAAGCGAACAAAAGCAGATGCTGAGCTCGTAGATTCCACTGGGTAGCCTTGAAAAAACTAGCCTTTTGATGTGTGTTGGCCTGAGCCAGAGTGTCCTCGGTGTCTTCCCAGAGATCAATATTAAATACTTTGCAATGCCTTGTTTTACAAAAAGCTGGCGGAGAAAGGCAGAAACATCCTGTCTCGAACCATCTTTTGTAGTATATACGGGGAGGTGGACACATAGGGACTATTTTCAGGTGCTCGAGGGGACACTCCTCTTCAGTCAGTTAACACACTGATGGGTTGTGCCCCAGATTTTGAGATTTTACAGGGTGGTAAAAAAAATAAAAATAATTAGAGGGGAGATAGCCACTTTTTCTTTTATCGAGAAAGGGCAGTAAAAAGCAACCACCTTCTAAGGCGAGTTCTTGTGAAAGGGAGAGCATTTAGGCTTTCTAAGGGCAACTTGAGCCGGAAGCACTGAATCTCAGAGCTGATTACATCATGTATTCATTCAACCAACATTTGCCGAGCACATCCTCTGGGCTCGTAGCATTCTAGGCACCCGGGAGACAGGGCAAACACTACCCTGGAATCGAGTATGTCCAGCCTCATGAAAACCTCACTGTCCGCGTTTGGCTCACCTTCCTGTGGAGGGGCCCCAAACTTGAGAGAGACCAACCCAACCTGTGCTTCCCCCTGCATTGGGAAGTCACACCCATCCTCGAGGCTCCAGCACCACCCCACCCTTGGGTCTGACAAAGCCAGGCTGGACAGCGAGTGGCTGGGGCGTTCTACCAGAAGGGCCCCAAATCAGCAAACATCTGATAGGAAAGAGACAGAAGAAGTGGCCCACTTAATTTCTCCTCCTGAACACCTTGAGAAAGCTACCACCCTGTTGGAGACGCATCCCTGGGGACCTAGCTAGTGCCCAGGGCAGGGCCTGTCGTCACAAGGAGAGTTGCCTGTGACGTCCCATACTGCTGGACCCCCTGACCGTCCATCCTCCCCACTGCTTCCCTCCTCCAGGAAGCACCAAGAATGTCCTAGGAGCCATGGGGCACACCGGGATCCTCTTCTACCAGCTGCAAAGGGCCATGCGGACCGCCTTTGGCTCGGGCCACTCAACCTCGAAGCCCACTTTTACTTTTCTCTGTTATAGCTCTGATGGCAGGGGGCCCAAGGCTGAGGGTGAGCCTGTGATTCAGTCATCAGAGAAAGACCACATGGGGACCTGCCTTTCTTTCTTCCATGACAACTGTTTTTCTTAAAAAAAAACAAAAACAAAAACAAAAACACCCACCTCCTGAACTGTTCATGCCTCATTCTCAAGGGGGCTGCAGCAGACCTGGGGAGGGGGAGCCAAGGGCGGGAGGAGGAGACCCAGCTCGGGGCTCTAGAGCAGGGCTTGGTACATTCTAACCTGCGAGCTGAGAACGGTTTTTACATTTTTAAATGGTTTGAAAAGAATCAAAAGAAGAAGATTTTTCTTGACACACAGGAATTATTTATGGGAACTGAAATTTGAATTTCCCATGATGTTTTATTGGCGTACGGCCACGCCCGTGTGTATGTATCAGCTCTGGCTGCTTTGGCTAAAGATACTTATCATCTGGTGCTTTGCAGAAAAAGTTTGCTGAGCCCTGATCTAAACCCATGGATGGACTTCCGGAGGGTTCCGTGAATTCCCTGGAATTGTTTGCAGAGTGGGGCCTGGGCACTTCTCCAGGAGAAAGGCCCACGGTTTCTTTTTTTTTTAAGATTTATTTATTTATTTATTTGTTTATTTGAGAGAGAGAATGAGAGATAGAGAGCACGAGAGGGGGGAGGGTCAGAGGGAGAAGCAGACTCCCCGCCGAGCAGGGAGCCCGATGTGGGGCTCCATCCCGGGACTCCGGGATCGTGACCTGAGCCGAAGGCAGTCGCTTAACCAACTGAGCCACCCAGGCGCCCCAGGCCCATGGTTTCTATCAAGCTCTTGAAGGGGTCCAGGTGGCTACAACACAGAGCTGCCAGTCCGCAAACTCAAATACAGCCTACCGCGTTACATGGGATTTCAGATAAACAATGGACACGTTTTTAGTATAAGTCTGTCCCCCCAAAAAAGATACTTTGTGGGACAGACAGACTTGTACTAAAAAATTATCCATTAAAACTTTTTTTTTATTTTTAAAGATTTTATTTATTTGAGAGAGACAGAGATAGTGACAGAGATGGTAAGAGAGAGCACGAGCAGGGAGCCCGACCCGGGGGGCGCGATCCCAGACCCGGAGATCATGACCTGAGCCGAAGGCAGACGCTTAGCCAACTGAGCCACCCAGGCGCATGGAGTAACTGTATTTTACCTGCAACCAGGAGAGTGACGGGACCAGCTCCTAAGCATCCCCTCCCCACGGCCCCACTCTTACTCCCTGGCTGACCCCCTTCCCTCCTCTGATCCCGCCCTCCAAGGTCTCTTGAGCCGTGGGGTGGTCGAGTAGGAACACGAAGTTACGTTTATTCCCTCTAAATCGACTTTTATATATTTTTATGGCCTAAGCTCTTTTGCGATTACAATAGAAATCCATGCTTTGTTGTAAGAAATGAAATCCTTATAGATGAAGGCAAAGTACCCATGATCCGGCTGCTGGACACCACCTGCCCCCGTAAACCGTCAGGGGCCGACTGTCCCGCGTGCCCTCCGTGCTGTGCTGAGGCCCATGTCCTTCCAGGCACACCTGCCGTGCCGGCTGCTCTGTGCCCGGCGGTGCGTGGACGGCTTTCCACGCCAGCATCTGACGTTCGCCTCATTCCCCATAACTGCCACCACGACTCCGCTGACGGCTGCTCGACCCACAGGGGAGCCGGACGGAAACCAGTCCTCCACTCCCCACCCCAGAACCTCCTGCCTCATTAGATGAGTTAAGATCTAGTATTGCTCTCCCCTTTTCTTTTCTTAGCAAAGTAATGCATGTACGTAATTTTCAAGCCATGGAGTTCTGAGCGCTTATGATGGAAAAGCCCTCCCTCTGCCCGCCCGCTGGCCCCCACACTGCTCTTCTAGTGGTTTCCTTTTCCGTTGGTTCTAAGGGGCACATCTCTGTGGCTGTTTCTGTCTGCGATGCCCGTCCCTGGCCTCCTTCACTGGCGTGGGGACTTCGCTCCTCAGACCCCACCTCAGACCCCTCCGTGGCCTCGGGACCCCGCCTGCCCCGGCCACCTGGGCCCCTCGTCCCTCCCCCTGCCACAGCACCTCCTTTGCCGCGGGGGGCGCTGACTGGGGTCTGCAGTGAGCTCCACAGGCTTGGGGAATGAGGGTGCAGATGCTCCTCCCCCTGCTCCCGTCACCTCCCGCCCCGCTCGACGCGGACCCGACACGGAGTCCACTCCAGGCCTCCACGCTCGGGTCCACCAGCCTTTGTTCAGGCGGTGTCCGTGGGTCTGCTGAGGGCCAGGCAGGGCGCCGGGGCCTCCAGGAGAAGCCTGGCGTCTGCTGCCTCAGAGGCTGGGCCTCTTCTGTGCGCGCCGTCCTCCAGCATCCGGGGGGCCCAGGCAGTGAGGGTGGGTGGTTGCCGGGGTAAACCAGACCCTCCAGCTCCCATCTACTGAGAAGCCTCCGGATGGCCAGGTCCAGGCGAGGTGCTCCGGAGACGCAGGGCGGAGCGAGGCCTGGCCCTCCCCGGCAGAGGCCTCCGGGGTGGGCAGCGGACAAACAGCCAAGGCACGGAAAGGTCTAGAGGAGGTCGGGGGGGGGCCGCGGAGGGGCTGGCAAGTGACCGTCCCCACGCAGAAGACAGACGCAGCCCGCACCCGCTCGGCAGTGGCGCCAAGCACGCTGCACTCCACAACCGAATCGACATACGTTCACTCATCTCGCCTCGCAGCAGCCCTGCAGAGGGGGCTTCTAAGTGGTGGAGTTGGGAGCTGAACACAGACTCCAGGGTCCCCACTCTCAAGCCCACGCTGGGCCCTGGCGCTCCCGTCCGTGCAAAGTCATCTAAGTCACGCAGGCGGTCATAATGGTGTCGATGATGCTAACAATCTGGCGACGTGACGCCCACCGCGCCCCCATCTGTAGGGGACGAAATTCAGGCTCGGGGATGTTAGCCAGGCGAGGGCGAGGCTCCGGGGGCAGGAGGGCGGCCATCGGCCCTTCCTAGACGAGAGGCGAGATTCGGGAGTGTGGGAGGGGGCGCCCTGGCTGCCTGGCCTCTCCGCAGCTCCAGCACGAGGGGTGGGGGGCGCGGTGCAAGGAGGGTCGTGGGCCTCCCGCTCCCCGGCGGCCCTGTCAGCTCCGGGCTGAGACGCAAGCCGGGGGGCCCCTGGGACCACAGCCCGAGGAGCTCCTCAGGGAACCTGAGGCAGAACAGGCAGCGGTTCTGTCCCTTTCCCTGCGGCCCCAGCCCCGGAGCGAGGCTGGGCCCGGAGTAGCCCCTCGATCAAGGTCAGCGCAGGAAAACTTGCTGAGAGGCCGGCACAGAGCCTGTGGCGAGGGGCGTGGGGATGGCGCCTCTGAAGCTGGCAGTGCCCGCCCCCGGGGGCGGGGTCTTAGTGGCCCTGGCCGGGGAGGGACCCTTGCCGGGCTGCACACACGGGGGGGGGGGGGGGGGGGGGGGGTGGCCACCACGGGGGACCCATCCCTTTAGCAAAAACACACGCGAACTCGGGGGCACACGCACGCGGCCTGAATGCAAATATCCCTGGGAGGACTGGAGAGACTGTCCACCTCCTCAGTTCGACATGGACACAGAGGCCCCGACAGACGGTGAATCTGTGCAAAGTCACTGCCCAAGTAAGGGTTTGGGCTCCAAGCTCAGTGATCTGCTAGAAGTGCCCTCAGCACTCAGCAAGGCTCTCCTCACACTCACGGTTTACCCCCGTGAAGGAGGCAGAGGCGCTGGGGCAGGGCTGGGAGAGTGCCAGACAGGAGCCTTAGTGGTCCTCCCTGCCAGAGCCACAGACGGCGCCTGCTTCTTCCCAGCCACGGGGGAGCCCGAGTGCGAGCCCTGCCCACTGGGATGCTCCCCCACACCTCCACGCCCAGGGTTTTTGGAGGAGCTTGGTCATGTAGACATGGACGTGGGGTGTCCACGCGAGCATCTTGCAACTTCCCAGCTGGCTCTCTGCATGCGGGCTGCTGGGAATGACCGCGCTTATCAGGACCAACCACACAGTTCTGGAAGCTCCCCTCCACCCTCAAATGGCCAGAGATTGTAAACCTTCTAATTCCGTTGCTGGCCTGCTGTCCACTGGTCCTCCTGCTGTAACTGTGGGCCCCACGGCCTGGGGTCAGTTGTTTCCAGGGAGGCGGAACTCTGTTTACCTGCTCAGCCCTACAGGGAAAAGTAAGCTGATGAGCAAATTCTCACTAAAGTGTGGAGGACTGATAGTTGATTACTAGGTTTCTCCTCCTATGGTACTAAACAGAGAGGGTGTGACGGTTTAGAGTACAGGAAGAGAAGATTAAAGGAGATGGGAGAGTTGCTTTAGAGTATTTGAAGACCTATTGTGTGGCTGAGGCAATCAGCTTGTCCCCACTCAGCTCCAGGGAACAGAAGGAAGGTGGGAGCGTATAAGGTACAAAGAGGCAAGTTTCAGTTTATTGTGTAAGAGAACCGTAAAAAAAAAACAAAACAAACCTATAGCTGTTCACTGATGGAGACACTGAGCGTCAGCTGTGCAAGCCCCGTAACGTTATGACACGCTCACGGAAATACTGGGAGGTTTGCCGACCTGGACAATCAGTGAGGCAGGAGCACCGGGGAAGTGAAGAGGAGAGACTGCTCTAGCGGGAGGCAGGGCCAGAACTGGATGCGCGGCTGCCTCCAGAGTCCCTGCTCCGAAATTCTGCCCGGCTCTTTAGGGCTTCACTGCCCCAAGCACGGTTTGCGGAGCTGGCAGCCGGGCCCTGGCCGTGGACTCTGCATTGCAGCCCCAGCCCCGTCTGACGGCTGGGGTCTGCATCTACACAGCATCCTCCCTCCCCGGACACTGTTCTAGAGCCACTCTGGCCAGTAAGCAGAACTTCCTGTGACGATGGAGGCCACGTTCTTTGTCGCTACCATCAGCCGCCACCAGCCACACGTGGCTTTTGAGCACTTGAAATGTGGCTCGTGTGACTGAGGAACAGATGTCTCGTTTTACTTAATTAAAATGAAAATTCAAAAACTAAACGCTTGAGTTGGTTATTGGAAAACCTTAAAGTTTGTGTGGAACAACTTGGGCGCGTGGATCTGTGTCTTCGGCTTTACATTTGATGAACTCTAAGTACACATCGAGTGCTCCTGATGGAAATTTAGTGTCCAGATTGCAATGTGCTATCAGAGCAAAACACAATACCAGATTTTGAAAACTTGCCACGGTGAAAAGGATGTAAGATATCCCAACAGTTTTGTGTATTGCTCACCTGTCGAAGTCATTGTGTTTTGGGTGTTCGTTCTAAACAGCCACACGCGGCTCCCGGCCCCACCCCTACAGCAGAGAGCTCTCCCTGCCCCAGAGGGTCGAGCAGAACCGTGATTTCGGGAAGGGATGCTCACGCCATGGTCCAGAGACCTCAGAGGCCAGGATTTCTTGGGGGAAAGCCTCCGTTTTGAATATTCCACCCCGTGGCCTCTTTCCGTGGAGGGCGTCTTGGGTAAGGAACAGGTTCACAGGTGGGATTCTGTCGGTGGCTGGGGATTCGCAGGCCACGTTTTCCTCCACAACTGGGGAGAAAAGGGGGTGCTCCGCACAGGGTCCCCCCGCCAAGATGAAGACCTGGAGCTGTACTCTGTGCCGTGGATCTCAGGCAGCGAGGAGGACCATGCAAGATTACCTGGGCGGGGGGGGGGGGGGGGCACACACCCCCGCAAGCACACACTTCCTTTCCAGACTGGTACCATGCTAATAGTAATAGCTACAGTCAGAAATTAATTTATTGGGGGTTTCCCCTGTATCAGGTGCCATTTCGAGTGCTTTACATTACCATCACCCTCATTTTAGAGATGAGGAGTCGGACACAGAGGAGCATCACGCACCCTGCGGATGCCCATGTTAGGTGGTAAGACTGAAATCCGGGCCTAGGCAGTGTGATATGAGAGCTTCTGTCTTCACAGCACGCCCTGCGGTCTCCTCAGCAGGAGGGAGGCGGGAAGCCTGCTGGCAACGCGGGCCAGCGTGGAGTTCAAACACACCACCAGGAGAAACCCCAGCTCCGCAAACTAAGATGGTGCCCGCGGGCAGCCCGGCACTCAGACCTCTGTGCCGCGGCACCCCGCGCGTGTGGCCAACACTGATCAGTGCACGTGGCTCGCCCAGGGGAGCTGCGCAGGGGGCCGGCCTCTCCGCGTGTGGCCACGTCCGGGGCCCACGCATCATGCCAGGCCTCGCGTAGTGGGCCTGGGTGGGAGTCCTGGAGTGGCAGGCGTGGCGCGGGCTCACAGACGAGCCGGGGACTAGTGGGTGGACGGGGGGCAGAGCTCCCAGAAGCAAATAACTTGCCCGAGGTCACAAACCCAGCTCCCCGAGCCCCGATGAGAAGCCGTCCATCTTGGAAGAAACAGTCTGTATGAATAATTGCCCACACCAGTCTCTCCAGGGTGATTGTATTCCCGCTCACCTTGGCGGGACGGGCCCATCCTTTATCTCGCATCTGTTTCTGTGCAGAGCCCCGTGACCACACCGGGCGCCCGGGCCCAGAGGAAGCCCGGGACGGATTTGGAACACACCAGAAAGGAAATCTGCAAACAGCCAGCTCCATTCTCTGAAGCGAGCGCGAGCCGCAGGACACGTTCCCCACTCGGCCCCGTCCCTCCTCCGCTTGAGTGCTCTCCTGAGCGCATCTGCTCAGCGTCGAGTCTGTCGCTCTGGACTCAGCGATGCGAGGCTCCACAATAGCTGTGTCTGCTTGCAGAGCCCGGGAGCGCCTGGGCGGCCTTGTGGGCTCTGCTGTCTCCCCACAGTGCCTAACGGGGCGCTCTGGACACCGGGCGTGTTTTGTATCGGCTGGTTAATAACTCTGCCGCCCCCACCCCGGTTTTAATTTCACTGACGGCTCTAGGAGGTGAGGAAATGGAAGGATGTAATTAATACACTATCGATGAACCCGACTAATTTCTTCCTGCACGAAGCCAGGCTAGCAGAGCCTTCGACCCGTCTCAGAGTGTTGCCCAGGATGGAAAAGTTCAAAAACAGAATCTGCTGGATAGTTAACCAAAACCAATCAAACAGTGCCGGTGCATGCCTTGAGGCAGCCTCCCAGAGTTTCCTCACTGCCCAGGAGCCAGGAAGCTGAGCCACTGACCCCCGCGATGGGTGTGGGGACCCCTCCCCGCACACTGTGACTCCTTCCACAGGGCACCCCAATCAGAACCTTATTGTATGATGCTCTGATGAACTGGGAACTGCACTTTCCTGTCCAACCGGTTCCGGAGCCTCCTTCCGGCAGAGCCCAAAAGTGACGTATGACCGCACTTTATTTACCGGCAGACAGACAGAGCCCCCTGTTCCTTAGCTGCTAACAACCCGAGGTCGTTCATCACCAGCTTGCTCCTTTTTGAAATTCACCGAGCAGTGGCCGTCTCTTTAAACTCCTGCACGTAATGCATTTTAAAGAGCATTTTCTGCACAGATCCATTTGCTTGACCTCGGCCCTGAGCGCAAGATGGAAAGGTGTTTTAGCAAGCACCCCTCCCCCCCCCCAGCCTGTTTGGAATGCACATACTGATGGGTACATGTGGCTCTGGACCTCCCGGGGGCGTTGAGGGGAGGCTGTCGTTAACACTCGGGCTGAGTGACAGCTCCAGGCAAGCCCCCGGGCGTGGGGTTGTGGAGGCCACAGAGACTACAAGGCTGGGTCTCTGTCCTCTGGAACTTAACCATCCAGCCAGGGCGCTAAGATCTGTGTGTGAATCACTCCTGTGGGGTGAGGCGTTGAAGCGGTGAGGGGAGGCACGTCCAGCTGTAGCTGGCTACCTCTGGGTCTCATGCACTGCCTCCAGTGGAGGCTGGGCGTCGGCTGCGAGGAAGAGCTGGGCTTGAAGGATTGGGTTGTGTCTCTCTAGCGTGGAGGTAGAAGTCGTGGGAAGCTCACTCCTGGCTGGGGACGTCTCCCAGGCGAAGTATGTACGTTTTGGTGTGAAACAAGTAGCCCTCAGGTTGGAAAAGGACACAGGCTAAAGTGCTTAACAGAGCTAGACTCTACCGGGGGCCCTCAGACCTCCCCTGCCCCGGGGGCCAAGCCTGGCCTTCCTGGGGGTGCGCGCCTCTTGTCGGGGCTCTGATCACGGCTGGAATTTCACATTTGTGCGTGTGACCCTCTAATGTCCCTCTCCTGGGCGGGTATAGGCATGGGGGGTGTTTTTGTGTTTTGCCGCATGCCCGGCCTGTCACCGGCTCTTGGACGGGTGGACGCGGGAGACCCTGACGTGGTCAGGGAGGTTCAGCCCCGCCGCGGAGGAGGGGCCCCTGCGATGGCTCTTGGCGCTGCCGGTGGGGGTGGCTGGTGGCAGGGGGCGGCTGGTGGCAGGGGGCAGACACCCTAGGACTCCTCTTCCAGAAGCACAGCGACGAGGCGGCAAGACCAGGCTGGAGGCAGCAAAGGGCAGTGAAGAGGCCAGTGCCGCACGCTGGGTACGGCCAAGCTCAGGATGCCCGAAGGAAGGGGAGGAGAAGACATGTAGAAAAGACTCAGGGTCGGAAACAGGCGTTTTAGAAACCACAACTCCGACTCCACGACCTCCCCCGGAGTTTCCGTGGGGTTCATATAAGCCGTCACGGCAAAGTTAGCGGAAGGCCGCCCTCCCTGCTGGCTTCTGCAGTCTCGCGGCCTGCCGCCAGGTGCCAGAGTACCACCACGCAGGCAGCCCCCAAGCAGCAGCCCCTCCGGGGCCCCCCAACGTACCCTTCTCGGGCGGGAGCTGACAGGACGTTCACCTTGGGCAAAGCTTGCTCCTGGGCACACCCGCTTTCTTTGTGCTGGGAAAGAATACGTCCTTCTCAGGCAAGACCCACACGCCCTGATGAAGGCCCCCAAGCCCCAAACCACCCCAACCCCTAGACCCAGAGCGGCTTGAGAACCCTTAATTCCCGAGCCAACAGTAGAAACGGGAGGGAACCGACATATGTCTTCTCAGAGCTGGGGGGTGGGGGCAGGGAGACAGTCAGATTGGAGCTCTTTCTCAGCGCACACCCCCCCCCCCCGGGAAGATGGGACCTGTCACCCATGCCAGCAGGGTTTAGAATTTAGATGGGCACACGTCGGGGCACCAAGGCCGCTCCCCAGAGAAGCCAAGGAGCAGCCCACATTCTCCTGGGGGCATGTTCTTTGGGCAAGAAAAATCTGGGTTGGGGCTGCAAAGCTCATGACTCTCTGTCCCATTTTGGCAATTTTTTAGGTTCCTAATAGTGTTGAGACCAATGACTTAAATGTATGAGCCACGCTCTGCCCTGGAGCCTTCAGAACACCCACCGTCTCATCCCATTCTCCCAAAGATGAAGTGAGTTTCCTAAATAGGCACTATCATTGCGATCATTCCGCTGAGGAGGAAATGGGGTCACAGCGCTTAAGTAACGGCCCACATGCCTGGAGCCACATCTGGCTGCATTAAAATCCACGCTCTTGACTGCTGTGGGAGAGCGGGGTTTCTGGACCTCAGCTCCATCAACATGTGGGGCCAGATACTTCGTTGCTGGGGGCTGTCCTGTGCATTGCATCTAGTGGGATCCCCCCACGAGACGCCAGATTCACCCCCCCCTGCCTTGCCCCAGTTGTGACAGCCAAAAATGTCTCCAGACACTTTGGGATGGCCCACAGATGTGAGGACAGTCCACGTCCCCACCTCCTGCCCTCACCTCCTGTGGGGAAAGAGGCACGGGATTCTGAAGAGCGCAGACACACTCGGGACCACCCGCCATGTTATCTGGTTCTCAGGGACTTCTGGGGACTGTCTCTGTCCAACCACATTTTACCTCCTTGGAGGGAAGAAGAGCTGATGCTGCCCCCTCTTTAGGGGTCCCTGTGATGCTCAGCACCGGTGAGGCACACAGAAGGCGCCTAATAATGGCCTCCTGCATGAGGGAATGCCATGGACCACTTACAGGGACTTCCTAGAGCTGCACTGGGCTCTTGTCGTGGGGACTTCTGTCTCATTCATTTATTCTGGAATTATCTATCAGGAACTTACCAATTGCCAGGCTCTCTAGGAGGTTCCAGGAACCGCCCCTCATGGCTGCCACGTTGGCTCAAGAGTGCTGGCAAAAGGTGACATTGGGCCCAAGGACAGGCTCAGGCAAGACTCGAAGGATGTGTGTTTTGTTCAGAGGGAAGATGTGGGTGGGTGGCGGGCCGAGGCTGGCCGGCTTCTCTCGTCTGGCCATGGCGGGCGGGTTGGAGCTGCACAGTGGAGCCGAGTCCTCGATGTGCTGTCCGAGCCCACCTGCACGTTCCGGGCTCCCGGGGCAGCGACGGCATTTTCCTCCTCATCGTCACATTGGGGCGTGGCTTCCAATGGTGGCTTTGAGAATGGGAGTGTCTTGGGACCCTTAGATCTGAGGTCCCGGAGCCCCAAGTCCCCAGCTACCCTGCTCAGAATGGAGCCCTGGCTGTTGACAGAATGCAATGGTTCCAAGCCTTAAATCCAAAGCGGATTTGAGAGAGGGACCAGATCAGCATGTGCTGCATGGGGGAAAGCCCTGCTTGGCGGCCCTAATGATGGGGTGAGAGCTCCCGGTGGGGGGCGGGGGGAGAAGTTAGATTTGGAAACATGCTCCTAAGAAGGCTCTGGAACACTTGGTTCCCAAGCTGTGCCCATGAGAGGAGCATGGGCCTCTGTGTCGCCTTTTCTGCAGGTGGGGAGCATCCCTCACCCCAGCTGGCTGGGCTTCGTCCCACTGCTCTGGGCCTGGGTCACCTAGATGGTCCAGAATGGCTGCCGCCTGGCCCGGAGTAGCTGGTTGCAAGTGTGCCGGACTGAATCCCCACCAACCTGGACCTCAAACCCTACCCAGCCGTGTCCCCACCTGGGTGCCAGCGTAGGGTCACTTCTCTGCCGGAGCTCCAGGGTGGGGACGGGGCCTGGGGATTTGCCACTGCAGACCAGACCAGACCAGATCAGGTCTGGTACAGTGGGGCAGGGAGGGAGGCCTGGCGGGTGGGGCATCACAGGCCTGGCGGCCCCGCCTCAGATGAGCCGCCAGCTCCCCGGGGCCCTTTGCACCTTCATCTTCGCCCTGGGCTCCAAATTCCCTGCCTCCGAAACGGGGAGGGGATAGGCGGTATGAGCCCTCCAATCTGACATTCGTGAGCTCTGTGGGCATGACTCGAGTGGTGTGAGCCAGGTGCACACCCCGACCCGGCCGCCCCCCGGCCGCCCCCAGCAATGCCCCTTCCACCGGGTTCTGCGGCTCACGCCCGTGGGCCTCTGAAGGAAACAGAAGCCTGTCTCCACTCCTGGCCTCAGGGACAGGAGGGAGACTCATGATTCATATCCCAGGGAGGCTGCGGGTAAGCAATGAGGTTATCGCTTGTTTTCCCCTGCAGAGTCTCTCTGCATTTTTATTTCGGCTGCAGCTACGGCAGCAGGTCCTGGAGCAGCAGATGCCGCACAGGCCGAGAAAAAATGTGGAGAAGCGAGAGGAGAGAGAGAGAGAGAGAGAGAGAGAGAGAGAGAGAGAGAGAGAGTCCGTGAGGACCCCGCATGGCCTGCCTCCTGCCCTAGGGGCTTCAAAGGACATTTATGTGCATATTCTGAAGTTAACCATTCCTCCTGGGAATCCCAGAATCTTATGGCAAGGTGAAGAAACTCCCTGGGCCCTTGTCCTGGCCTGCGTCCCACCAGCCCCCACCGGTAGCTCTCAAAGGATGCGTAGGTAGTGGTCCCAGGTGGCCCGGGTTGCTCTCAGAGGCTCAGGGCAGGGTCCGCGGCCAGCCCCTCATCCAGGGAGCTGCCCAGCATCAGGCAAGGGCTCTTCTGCTGTCGGGTTGTGTCCTTCAAGACTTTGGATCTGGAAGTCCCTGGCCACGGGCCCCATCCTGAAAAGAGCGATTTCCCCTGGATGGTGGGGATGAGCAGGGGTCTTTGGACGAAGCCCTCTGACCCCTCATGGTGTCCCACCCCTGAATACACTTTCTTCCTAGCCACTGGGGAGGTGGCAAGGAGGTCTCCAGCTGACCTCAGATGCCCGTGGTCCAATTCTCTCAGCATCTGAGCCCCCTGTAGACCTGTTGCTCTTGTCTGTGAGAGACATCTGACCTCAGGCCAAGCTGGCTCTTGTTGGAAGGGAACATGGTAGAAGCCCACTATGGCTGGTCACCCCAGGACCCTGGCGCTGTCTTCAGGTGCTGGGGAGGAGCCAGGGAGAGTCAAGAAAGCCAGAACTGGGGGGCCTCTCTCACACTTTTCCTCCCTCCCCTACTCTGGCACAGGGCCAGATGATGTCCTGGTGGGCATTCCAGGCTCCTGGACCTTCTTCAGGGTCTCCTGGCCGAGGGCGGGATCTACATCTGTGCTGCCATGTTTTCCTCATTGTCACCTTTGACAGCAAGGTGGCAATATGCAGGATCATCTCCATCTCTCTCTTCCTGTCCTGTGTGGCCTTGTACCGCTGTACCTGAGCCCCCACCCCTGCTCTGCCTTCCTGTGCCTGTCCCCTTGCTGGCAGCTGTCCCCTCCCACCCACCCCCCACCACCGCACACTGACTTCCAGCCCCAGCCCGGCTGGGCCCAGAGGGGAGCTCACTGCACATGTATCCATCCCTGCAGTTGCTCAGCTCAGTGCCTGACCCCCAGTAGAGCGAGTTACGTTTAGGACGCATGTTTAGACAGGATTGGCTGGTACATCCCATCAGCAGTGCAGGGGAGGGAAGGGAGGGGTGACAAAGCCTGCATTAAGTGATGCAGAGGGAGCAGGGGGTCTCGATTCAGCAGCCCCTGGGGGCCAGACAGGTGGGAGGTGAGGCCCTGCGGCCTTGGGTCCTTCCCCACTGACACTTGGGCTCTGTGGGCCTCCCTGCCTTCTGCCTTCTGGCGTTCTAGCACGAGGGCCTGGAGAACCACAGAGCTCAGCAGGCCTGGGGCTGGGCTTGCAGGCCTCTTGCGGTGGCAAGCACAGAGCCTCCCACAGTGGGACAGGACCATGGAGGCCTGGAGAGCCACCACTGGGGGCCATTTGCACTGATGAGTGAGGTTGCACAGCCTGACCCGTGACTCAACACATCAGCACCTCACTTGAGATGACCCAGCCGTTCTGACACCCAGGTAGAAAGAGAGGTTGCCTGGATGAGACAGAGAGAGAGGGGGGAACATGTGCATTGGCAGTACCACCCCTTCGCTCAGTAAACAGAACTCCTGAGCCCAGGGCTGCAGGCTCTCTGGGTGGAACACTTCTCAAGCTCTTGGCTTTGCTTTTCTGCAGGTGACCTAGCTCAAGGCACGGACCCCTGACTTCATGTTGGTGTCTCATAAAACTTGCTTGATGCTCATGTAAGAATGAGCCTGGGCTCCAGCCAGCAAAGACTTCTGTTGGAAAAGATGATTCGGCACAGGGAGCTTTTCCTTCCAAGCCTCCCCTTGGCCCTTCCGGTGGCAGCCGCTCCCGCCCTGGCTGGCTCTGGTGCCTGTCCATTTCTATAATCACTGCAGTGCATCTACCAGGGAGCGTGTCCAAACTGCAGATACACCATAACTCACGGAGAAGCATCCTGAAGGATTTTCCTGATGGCCACAGCCTCTTAGTCAGGGGTGGTCCTGATCACTACACTACACTACACTACACTACACTACACTACACTACACTACACTATACTACACTACACCGAGCACGTCCAAATCATTGCCGGAGTTTTCAACCCAGCTCTGGGGCTGTGTGAGGAGGAGTAGCAATTGGGGCCCTTGGAGCTGGTGGGTGGTGGCTCCTGCATCTGATGGGCTAAAAGGCTCTAGTTCTGCCAGGACTCATGACTTTCGAGGACCAGGAACAGATGTGGTATCGGGTGGAAACCCGCAGAGAAAGCAGAACAGTTACCTGCTGGGGCTGGCGTTCGCCAATGAGCTGCCTGTGATGGCCCCCGCGGAGCCCCTGAGCGCGAATGTGCAGGCCAGGGGCCCTTCTAGTTGGTTCTGTGCATTCTGAGCACCTCTGCAAAGCCCTCGGCTCCCCCGGGTCTGGGGAGGAGCCTCTGCCAGTTCTGCGGCTTTCAGAGCCCTAAGTCCAGGGAGTGGGGAACCCTCCCATCAAGACTTTGTTACCAGACCACCGCGGGATCCTCACCCCAACCTCGGGACTGCGCCGGACACTCGCACCCCTCCAACTCCACGGCGAGGCTGAGTCTGTGCTGGGGTACACGGCCCAGACGGCTTCTCTAGAGCTCTGGGCTCCCCCACGTCACCTGCACCCACCCACCAAAGAACCGCTTGGGGCCCAAAGCCGTGCCCCCTCTGCCCACGGGAGCCACGCCTGGGTCCCTCATAGTCAATCCCATCTGGTTATCAACAGAGGGGCCGAGGGGTCTTTGTCAGGTGGCACCTACAGAGGGGCCTGCTCCTCGACCTACCCCTGGCCATGCCACGTGGGCCGGGAGTAATTCGACAGATGGGCTCCGTTTGCTCACATTCTGGGCCTGATGCCTTCCTGCCGGCATGCGCCTGTCGGCGTCCTTACCCTAAAGAAGCCCGTCTGAAGACCATCTGCAGAATACTCCCGTTAAGCCGAAGGGCACACGTGATGGGTCCGGCGGCTGCCCCTGGGGTTGCATTTGGAGATTCTGCTCAGAGACTCAGGGACGGGCTCAGCTCAGGGAAGGGAATTAGATTTACTTTCCGTCTGCTGAGTCATCCATTTGTGGGGGTTTTTCTGAACTTGGTGGGGAAGGGCGACTGCGCTTGTCTTTGCTGGCCGTAGGGGCAGGGCCCTCCCCAGCGCCACCAGCCGCCACCAGCCGCCTCCGGGGGCACAAGAACCCCCGCGCTCGGTTGGGTTGGCACTTTGCTTTTGTTGGGGACCCCTTCGGCGGCGACAGTGGGAGAGCAGTCTGCTCACGGGATGTTTTATGCGCCCGAGGGTTTGTTTATTTTAGTTTTTACCATTCTGTACTCTAAATTAAGACGCTGGCTGTGAAACTTGGCTTTTCAAGGTTTCCTAATTTTTAGACTGAGTCATTAATACGTTAGGATATTTCACAGAATTATTCTTTAAAAAGGGGGTACGCTGCCAAAGCCATTCGGTTTCTTGCGAAGAAGAATGAAGCGTAAGACCGTGGTCTTCTGAAGGCCCGAATCTGTTTTTCAGCTCTGACTATGCAAACCCCTCACAGGTTACATGAGAAAGTACACAGAGTATTTTGTGTACTACCACGGATTGATTCTTTTATTCCCCAGGGGTTGTAAAACCTTCCTTTTTGTCAACAACGTGTGGTTTGTTTGCGGCGGTTCTTCCTCAGCTTTGTTCAGATCCAAGGTGGGATGTGAAAGCCCTAAAAAGAAAGGCGAGGGTGCCGGGAGCTCGAGGGGTCCCCGGGGAGCAGGGAAGCCACCCCCGGGAGCAGTGTGGCATGCCCGCCCCCCGCTCCCCTCAAGGACGTGCTTGGACATGCGGGGACCCCCACCAGAGGAGCCCTGCTGTAGAGGGAGGACCAAGCGTGGGGAGAAACACTGCCTTCTGAGGCTGCCCAGGCTCCCCACCCTCCCACCACCCCCGGGTCAGCTCCCAGGATGGCATGAAGGGGTGAAGGTTTTCAGAGGCGGCTGTTGATGCTTGGGACCAAGTTGCCATGGTAACGCACTCTGAGCACCAGCCCCCACTGCACTGCCACCGCCCGCGCCCTGTGATCTGTATCCCCCAGCAACACGCAGGAAACCGACGTGCAGCCCCTGGCAGACGTGTGAGGCTCTTCTTTAAAATTCCTGCTGCAAGGGGTTCTCTCCTGGGCGCCTCGGCCCCGCGTGGGGTGCACCAGCTCAGCCGTCCGGCTCCTGTGCGTTCGAGTGTTAATCTAGTTCTTTAAAAAATTCCGGCAGTGGATGAACGCCCATCACTCGGGCCTGGCTAAACAAATGATGGTGTGTCTCGGGCGCGTGGCGCTCTGCAGGCGCTAGAAAGAATGAGGCCGCTCCATATACACTGATAGGGAATCAGCTTCAAGATAGAGTGCCACGCGAAGCAAGCAAGGTGCAGAACACCGTTCGGAGAATGTGCTACCATTTGTTTAAGGAAAAGATATATAGACACACACGCTTACGCATCCAGGGCATATCTCTGGAAGAATTCAGAAGCAGCCTATAATGGGGAGGGAGACAGAGGTGGGGAGGTCAGTTAATTTTCACCGCACACCCTTTTGTACCCTTAGAGTTATT
>NW_027397115.1:1260164-1403129 GCF_003265705.2 Callorhinus ursinus
CCTACACATATTTCCCCAGGCCTTCGACCCGTGTCATGTATGGGCTTCGATAAAAGAGGCTCACTAGTTGGTACTTGATTCCCTGTGTTTAAGCGCCCAAGGGGCTCTGCCTTTGGTTTTTAGCCGAGGACCTGGTGGGGACGGGAGACAGCTCAGAACTCTGCAGACAAAGCAAGCGATGTTGCACAGGATGAATGGGAACCAAGGAGTATGGGAAGTTGTGGTGGGGGAGGCAGGAGAGGTCGGAGATGCCATTTCCCCCTCCGCCCGAGATCCTGCATCATGCTGTCTGGGTTGCCCTCTGGCGTTGCCAAGAATCCTGGACATATAGGCAAAGAGTTGAACATTAAAAAAACAAAACAAAACAAAAAACCCACCAAGTTGTTGACCTGATTCTCTGATTCAACACAGCCTCTGCACACCAGCCTCACATTTTATTTGAGGGGGCACGCAAATTGTCCCAGATGTGGGGTGGCCAGGCTGTCATCACCCTGCCGTCTGCCTACTATAGCTCTGGTCCAAGCAGCTCTGTCGTCTGTCCTTCTCCAGACGGGGAGCCAGTTTGCATTTGCTGGACCTGCCAGTGCAGGCTCCATGACGTTTCTGACAGCAGCTGCGTTGACGGTTGCCACTGTTCTTTCAAGTAAAACACAGTTTGCAAATTAGAAGTGACAGAGGTTCCTGGAGTCTGTATCACTTACTTGGGGAGCTGGCTGCTTACAGGTGACCTGGGCCTGTGTGTGTCTCTGATTCAGCTGGTGCTTGGGATCAGAAGAAGAAACGTAAGACGCTCAGTATGGTGCCCGACATATTCTGAGTGCTTCATCCACACTGGCATGCTGTGTCCCCTAGGCCACAGCCAACCCCCCCGGGTGTGGATAAAGCCATGCTCACCTACCCACTGCCCATGGCTGCTTCCTTGCTACACAGGGAGAGCTGAGTCGTGGCAGAGACCGGATGGCCCCTTGTCCACACTGTCTGCCTTGTGGCCGCCTGCAGCGGGGTGGGAGGGTTCACAGATATTTGGGACACGGGAGGACTGTGTTCCGGCCAAGGGCCACAGAGACGAGACCGCGAGCAGAGGGGAGGGGGAGGTCAACATGGGGACAGGCAGTATTATCGGAAAAAAGCATTCTTTAAAAAAAACAAAAAACAAAAACAACCACTTCCTAGCTCTCTGCTTTGTTCTGGCTTTCTCTCCAACGCAGAGGTTTAAAACAACAAGGAGCTAGACCCACAGCCTCACCGGGGGCAGCCAGTTAAAGCCTTTCTCTCCCCCCCAGAGGAGGGAACGAGTGATTGGGACTCGGCAGTTGGCAAGCTGACCGCTGGTTTTCTGAAGCTTCTAGAAATGGTTAATGGAACTCAAGTGTTTCTGTGGCGCGTCCTGGAAACACACGTCATTAAATTTGCGTCCCCGCAGTCATCTGGCTCATGCTGCAGGTCAGTGGCCTTTCAGGAGGACCAGGTGCTGTCATGTTCTGGAGGCTTAGAGTCAGGTTTTGAGACCTTTTTCTCTTTCTTCTGCGCAGGGTGGGCCTCTTATTGAAGGCCTGGTGGGTATATTTTTAACTCCCATTTCCCCCCTAATTTGAAATGCTCTGATCGAAGGCAGGAAATAAAACCCAGCTAAGGTGCCCTGCAGACTTTAACGGGGGTAGGTTTCTTTGATGAATCCCCTGTTTTATAGCCTCCGGGTGGCGGCCCCGCCTTTGTCCAAATCGCGCCCGTCTGCATCCCCTGCCCTGCTTGCACCGTTTGGGCGTGTGCGATGCTGGTCCGCAAGATGATGGGCCAACTAGGGCCTGCCCTTCACATGGCACAGTGGAGCTCTCTCCCCAGCTGAGCTTCTCCCCCTGCGTGGGAGCTCCCTGGCCAGAGGCGGGGACTGAGTCTCCATCTCCCCGGCCTCTGGCTTCATGGAGTCTCCTCCGAGGAGAGCTGCTAGATGAACCATTAAGACACAGTGATCCAGGGCGCCTGGGTGGCTCAGTCGTTAAGCATCTGCCTTCGGCTCAGGTCATGATCCCAGGTCCTGGGATCGAGTCCCACATCGGGCTCCCTGCTTGGTGGGGAGACTGCTTCTCCCTCTCCCACTCCCCCTGCTCGTGTTCCCTCTCTCGCTGTGTCTCTCTCTGTCAAAAAAAAAAAAAAAAAAAGGCACAGTGATCTGGGAAAAACTGTCCAGTGCGACGTCTGCCATTTCAAGGGTGAGGAGATTAAGACTTGGGTGGGAGGGGTGCGAAGGACTCGTGGGAGAGCCACAGTCCATCCACCTATTCCTTCCACAAAGCTCCGCAGAGGGGCCTGCTCTGCGCTGGGTGCTGTGCCGGCGGCGGGCCCCCCACCCCCACCCCGGGGAGCCTGGCGGCAAGATTCGAAAGGGACACACAGGCCCCTGCAGGGAAATAGAGACCCTGCGATGGGATGGAGTGGGGGGAGCTGTGAAGAAGCCCGCCCCGAGGAGGGGAGAGGAGGAGTTGGGGGGGGCAGGTGCAGGGAGGGCACCTGGCCTCCGGCGCCCCCCTGCCCCTCCCGTTGACACGCATGCGTGATGGCGAGGTGGGGGTGGGGGGACACAGCCTGCGGGGGGGTGGCGGGAGGGGTGGATGGGGCCGCCGTGGCCCTTCGCTCCCATTGCAGGAGGCTCCAGAGACACCTCTGTGGGGGCCAGGCATGGAAGTGGGGGATTGTGAGAGGCACAGCTTCCTGGGGGCCAGGCTTACAAAGGTGCAGGACCTTCGTGCCCAGGGGAGACTGTGCCCTGCCGCCCGTCTGCATCTCCAACCTGCCCAGCCCATGGGGACCATGTTGCTGGAAGGGACTTTGAAAAGATGGCCTCCTTCTTAACAGGGAGCTCCTCTTTAACTGGGCCCTCCACTTTAAGCTGGGGGAGGAAGACGGGCAGGAGGCCTGGAGGACTTGCCAAGAAAAATCGAGGCATCGGAAGGGTCTTCTGGTCCATCCTCGGCTTTCGCAGGGCACAGAGGCCTACTTGGGTCTTTTAGCCAGAGACCCTTCCTGGGCAATCCTGCAGCCCGAGTCACTTCTGGGGTCCATGGATGGGGAAGACACACCACCAAGTACCCCGGCATCGTTTCTGTCCACCCCAAGACGTGGCAAGGAAGCAGAATGTGCCCACCAGCAGCCAGGTTTGCCAAAGGATCGCTCCTCCCCCTGCAGCCTGGGGGCCTGGCAGAGAGGCTCAGAGCCCTGATGAGGTGTGATAGCCAAGTGTCGCCTTGTGTTAAGGTGGGGAAGAAATAAGGGCCCGTGATTAGCGGGCGCAGACAAATGGGGTGCCAGAGAAGCTCACCCCTATGGGATCCATGTGCCGGGGAGGAGATGAAGTACCCGGCCCTGCCCTGGCCAACGGTAGGCACCTACTCAATAAGCTTAGCACCCCCTTCCCTTCCCGGGGAGCATTACATTAAGTAATTGCTTCAGTGGCCAAGTTACAGATGACTGAGAATGAACCTGGCTCCGACCTATCATTCACTTTTACTGTTTTGCCTAGAGAGGTTTCTGTGGCAGCTCGGAAAGCCAGGAGCGAGTAAGGACAGAGGTGACATTACAGCCGGGCTGTTAGCAGAAGTGAAAATTAAACAACTCAGCCAAAATCGAAGCCTGGTAGCGCCTTGCCTGCCTGCGCGGGGAAATTAACTGCTCCCCTTCTGGAGCCCCTTCCGAAGCGCTGGGAGTCTGCAAGGGATTCTCTCTTGAGATGCCAACTCTTTCGGCCCGGTCTGGGGGCTGTAAGGGTCGTAGCCCCATTCTCCAGAGGAGAATACTGAGGCCCCGAGAGGCAGAATGCTGTCTAAGGTCACACAGAGAAGGGATGGCAGGGCCGGGATTAGATCCTGTCTCTGGGTCCCCACTTGGCGGGTGAAACGTCTCGTTTTGCCAGGTCGCACCTGAGGAGCACAAAGCAGAGTGGCCGCCCCCACCCCTCCACCCCCCAAGCAGCAGGACAGAGGGTAGTAACGACAGGTGCAGCTTTGTGGGGCGCGCCTGCCACCCTCACTCCAGGTGCTTGGGTGCTCCCAGACCTCGGTCTCCAACAAAGAGGAGGACTTAAGTAGGAAATAAATTAGGAGGCCTGAGTCGCTGCCTGTGTAAGCAGGGAGCGAGCATGGTGGGCCCAAAATCTCTAGTGCAAGGCACTGGGCTGGTCGTGATGAAAAGCTGCTAATGCTTGGGTTCCGGAGCCCCGCTCCCTGGCATCCCCCCGGGCCGACCCCTGCATTCGCTCACTGAATTCTCGTCCTGGCCTTACAAGAAGGACGCTTCTCAGAAGAGCACCACTCAGTGCGGAGGGCTCAGGCGCCCCTCCACGGTCACATGGGAAGAGGCAGACCGTGCCGGCCTGGCTTTGGAGCATGTTCACGGAGGGGCAACGAGCTCTGGAGGGAGACGGAAGACCGACCTCGCTCACCAAGGAGGAGCTGATCGTGTTCGACACGCACTGAAGGCAGGGGAGGGCACAATCCGTTTTTGTAAACAAGTTACCCAAGAAGATGAACAGCAAGCCTCTGTGGTGCTCCCAAGGGCCGAGGCTCTGCTGTCTTCTGAGTCACCACGGGTAGCCCCCGCCCCCCACCCCCATTCATTTCCTGGGAGTTCTAGAGAGCTGGGGTCTCACTGTGAGACATTTTATTTTAGGAAGTGTCAGCCTCTGTTGGTTACCACTCGACTCCAGTCTTTGCCCCCAGAAACTTCTGGAAAAGGACGAGCCAGCCGTGCAAATCCTCAGACAGAAGTCCTATTTAGTCTTACCCCCTAATTTGCTGAGAGGATGCATAGGAGGTCCCTGCACAGCCATGGGAGGCTGGTTGGAACAGAGAATCTCTATGAGGTTCATGAAAGACACTGAAGGGGCCAACAGCATCTGCATAGGATTAGGGACAGCGCTCGGACCGTCTGGAGCCCCAAACAGACCTCACTCTTCATCTCAAATAATTAGTCTCTTGCAAGGACCCCGAGTTGAAGCACACAGGGCATACTTATGGCTAAATATGATCTAATAAGGTAATCCTTTTCATTTCCGTGTTATATAATCGATAGGGAAAATACAGCATATTTATAACCCACAATTAGGCTTTCACTGCATTGTCCCCCACCCCCCATTGCTCATCAACAAACACCCTCTATAAACCCTATACCCGAATCTGAGTGGCTCTCAGTCTATCAATCAAGTCTTCCTTGGGGCAGGAAAGATTCCATAGCATGGCAATGGCATTTAAAAAAAGAAGAAGAAGAAGCCCACTAAGGATGATTTTTAAATTCACACATCACGCAGCAAGATGGATTTCAGCATTAACCAGCAGCACTGTTAAGAGCCGGCCGCTTAGAAGGGGGGGGGGGCGTCCTTGAAAGGGTGTGATGGTATACACATTGTGTTATAAAGTAATATAATCAAGCAAAGTAAATGAACTCATTATGATTGGCTTTTTATTCCCAGCTTGTCAAGAGTCATAACTGTATGAAGCATTCTCTACCTCGATCAATTGGAAAATCAATACCTTGGTATTTGTGGAGAGCATCTCTGATAGGAAGAAATGAAAGGAAGTGTTTGGGAAACATGGAGGATATGATTTAGTCCTCTGACAGCCGGGTCTCGAAGCGGCCACTCTTCTTTGTCAGAGCTGGTGCTGGAAGGAGGGCTTTCTCTCAGGAGTGTGCGGCTGGCTGGGTTGGTAAAAGGTTTTGATCATCCAAACCACAGTTTTCCTGGGGACCTGAGGATGCAGGTATGGGAGCAAATTTCTGCCATTTGCCCAGTGACTGGCTGGCCACGTGCGGTGAGCCTCCCCACGGCGGGCAGGGATTCCGGCGAGCTCTGCGCTGCTGGGCAGCCCACCATCTTGGCCCCAGGACTTTGCTGGTGACACTGGGCCGCATCAGAGGCCCACCAGCTTCAGAACAGCCTGCTGGGCCCCTGACCAGTGCTACGCTGACACCGCCACTCAAGCCTATCTTGACTACTGAGCACTTTGCAGTATTTAATCAACCATGGACTTCACCAGTTGGGGCGTGGGGTGACATCACTGTGTACGTCCCCACTTCCTAGATTGTAGCTTTCATTATTATTTTTTTTAACAAGGAAAATACCACTCGTATGTGAAGGTAGGGAGAATAGTATCCTAAACCCCCTCACGGATGGCTCATCGTCTTCAGCAGTCATCAGCTCTTGGCTAGCCTTGCTTCCATCTTCCCCACTACGGGTCCCCCCACCCATGGATTATTTTGCAGGAAATGCCGAACGTCGTGAATATTTCCGTGTCTATCCCTAAAAGGTACGAGCTCCTCAAAAACCGTAGAGACAGTACCATCATCACACCTGAAAGGTGAGCAACTCCCTAAGTCCCCAATCCGTGTCCAGATTTGCCTGATTGGCCCAGAGCCTTAAAAGATAATTTGATTGAGTCAGGATCCAAATAAGGTCCACACGTGGTCATTGGTTCCTTGGTCGATACAGCATGTAAGCTCTTAATCTGTAGACACCCTTTGCCTGCAATTTATTGGTTGAAGGATCCTGATCAGACGCTGTAGGATTTTTTACTGCCTCGATGTTGCTGATTGCATCCCCACGGCCTCATTTCAAATGGTGATATTCTGGGTCTATCGTGCCTTCTTTATTAATTAACTGAAAGACTTCTATGAAGAGAAACACTCCCTCATCAACTATTCAATTTCCCTGAGATACAGTTATTTAAAAAACAAAAAGGCAAGAAAAATGCTTGATTTTCCACAGCAGGGTCTGGTTGTGTAGGGCTTTCCCGAGGTGCTCAGCGAGTTCTCCAAGTTTCAACCTCTTGCAGACATCGTCCTAGCAATGCTCAGACTGCCTCATCTTCGGCCAGAGGGGACCCCTCAGCTTCACAGCCAGCAACCTTTGCCACAGGCTCTTGCCCTTTGCCTTCCTTTCTTTCGACACCTCCGGCCCATCGAGAGCCTGGCGGAGCCTCGGGGCTCACCGCAGAGCGGCCCCCCACCTCCTTATCACCTTGCAGTCAACAGACTCGGCTTCGTTTTCTCTCTGGACAGTCTTTAACAAATTGCGTCCTGTTATTTATCCAATTTGCTAATACATCAAATGGTTGGAATGAATTTCCAGGCTAACGGCGTGCTTTGGACAAGCAGTAAAGCAAGAACAAGTTAACGAACCCAACTCCCCACCCTCCGCTAACCCCAAACCTTCTTGCCCCGGGGAACCAAGGTGGCCATTCCTGCCCCTGCTTTTCACTTGTTGGCGTTCATGGATATTTGCCTCACGTCTCTCATCCTGTGTTCCAGCTGTGGATCAGGGCAGCGCGTGGATCTCTGCTCCCTCATCCATTGTCATCCGGCTGATTTATTTGTTGAATCTTCAGTGAGAAAAGCGATTGCTGAGGTCTGGCCCAGATACTGTGCTTTTTCTCGTCAGTCTTATGACCTTTCAGCATTTTCTGTGTCTGGGGCTGCCTCCTGCTTTCTGCAAAGGTGAGCCACGCCACCTGCCCACCCACAGGCCCCTGTGGGTTCTGGCAAATGCTGACTTTGCCCTGGATGTGTTGGGTTCCCTTGGGTGGGGGCGCTTGGGCTCCCACGTCTCAGTTCCTTTTTCCAAAAGAATCGCTGCACTGAGGAATGATAGGGCTTTGGAAATCATTTGGCCCAACACCTGGGGCTTCCTGTTGCAAGGCTGACCCTGTCTGGGGACAGAGTCAGGCCCCACCAAGCCGACTCAGGCTTGCTTTGAGAGGAGCAGGTGGTGCAATTCTGTCCGAAAAGGCAAATTCAAATGAAAGGGGCAGGAGACGGACACAGCACGCCCCCTTCCAACTGGGCGCACGCGGCCGCTTCCCGCCTCTGTCCCCAGCGGTGGTCCCACCAGGATAAGTCAGCCAGACGCCGCCATCCCCGTGGAGGGCTGACGAACAAAGGACATTGCCACGTCCCAGCTACGGTTACCAGCTCCTGGTGGCACAGGCGCAAGGGGCCATCCGTGCTCTGCAGACTGGGACCCGAGCAGTCTTTTCCTTGGATTGTCTTGTCCTGAGTCAAACTGAAAACTCTGTTCTCCTCTTAGGTGCTAGTTCATGACTGAGTTTCCTACGACCGTGGCTGAGGCCTCCACCGTGTTTCCGCCCAGAGTTGCTCCGGCTTTCTCTGCCTCCTGCCCTCCCCATCCTTCCCTCCATCACCCCTCCCCTAGCCTTCCCCAGACACTCCTTCCCTTCTCTCCTTCCCTTCTTGGTGTTTCTCTCTTCCCTGCTGGTCTCTCCCTCTCGCCCTCCCCTTCAGCCTTGCCTGGCCCCTGCTTCCTAGCGCCCAGGGTGGAGAGGGCCGCCTGGGTCTGCCACCCGTGGACCAGGACGAAGGGCCGCTGGGGCAGGTAGGTGTCCTGGAGAAGTGCCCCAAACACCACGAGGCAGAGCCGGTCCGGGCTCCCCAGGCAAGTCACCTGTCAGGGCTCTGAAGCAGTTCCCAGCATCCTCTCAACTTGTTAAAAAAAAAAAAAAGTCCTTCTCTTGACCTTGACATCTCATCTGGCTTCCTAGATGTTCCCTATGATTTGAAGGAAGCATTAACAGGACATAGACTCAATGATCTTTAGAAAAATAATGAAGACAAAAAGAAAATTGCTCCCTCCTTTATAGATTACCCATGGAGAACCGCAAGTACAGAAATACATTCAAATCTCATTAAGTGGTTGTATCTTCCAGACTTTGCCAAGAAGCTGGATGCCAAGTTGTTACTCTGGGTGAGTACCGAGGGTGTCTGAGCGCCTCTTTGCTCCGGGAGCTTCAGACTGGGCAGGCAGCTGAGAGCCTGGGACATGCCAAGTGCCATTTTCAGTCTTCCTTCTTTGCCAGTCTTCTTTCTGATACTTCTCCATTTCATCTTCTTGTAATCACCCGGCCAGTACTCAGAGAAGAAATATAGTTACCAGGTTCCAAGGGCTCAATCTAATTAAAAAATGCTTGCGTCGGAGAGAATTTTAATTCATAAGCATTATTCCAATGGGCTGTTGGGGGCTGGGTAGGACTTTCAGTAGATGATTTAAAATCCAGAGACTTAGTTAGAGACTAAATAAAAAGTGGATGGGCTGATTTGTGAATAAGATTTCCAAGTATCGTCTCAAATAAAGGCCTTCCGAGACTTGAATTTTGTAAGCTGGAGCTTGCCCTCCCAAAGTGGGCACTCTTTGCATTCTTTTTAGGGGCGTGCCCTTCTCAGTTAGTCCAGAAAATGTCCATCTTTTTGAAAATAGGCTGAGTCATATATGAGAAAATACAACCGCGAAGCGTGGAAATAGTTTTCATTAACCTTCATCCACTTCTGACCTTTTGCCTGAATTCTGTCCCATGCAAAATCCTTTTTTTCTTTTTTCATTCACCCACCTATCCATCAAATGCTGAGAGTCCCAAACCCTGTGCCCTTCACCTACCTGAGGATCAAGTTCCGCCCGGGTTCCACCCAGAACCACAGTTCTCTCTCTCTCTGCCTGTGGCTGGGCACTCACGCTCTGAGCGGACCCAGTGTGCTTTGTGACCTTTCAGGGCCGCTCGCGACTCCTGGAAACTCACGCAGCGTTCCTGCCCTGCATCTCCCACCAACGGGGTGGTAGGCATCTCCCCTATAACGTGAGAGGATGGAGCAGGTACCCTGAGCACACTGCCTCACTGGCCCCAGGGGCTCCCCCTGCCATGGTAGCTCCTCGCAGCACGGACACTCATGACGTTAGCATTTGGGTGCCCATGACCCCTGAGCGGAGTGGCCACCGCCAAAAACCAGGAACCCTTCTTTGGATCTTCACAGTTGACTCCTGGCTTCTCCTTGCAATGGCAAGTGCGTATGCGGGAGCACAGAGCGTCGTGAGAATGTGGCCAGGGGACGATGTTGAGGTCAGCCACAAACTAAGGTCTGAAGACCTCATCCAGCTCAGCCCTGTTCCCAGGTATAGTTTCTGCTGCTAAGAACTGAGATCCTGGTCCTAGGCGCTCTCGTGGGTGGGCAGTCTTCACTCCCTCGCGCCATCGTGGGCCCAAGAATTGCTTCCTTTGGAGGAGAAATTACTATGATTTTTTTTAATTAAAAACTTAAATTGATGCATTATTTATATGCAGTGAAATGTTCAGCTCTTAATTATAACATTCAATCCATTTTCATGGGTGCATAACAAGACACAGAATGCTTCCATCATCCCAGAAATTTCCCTTGTTCCTTTTCCCAGTCAATTCTTCCCTGATGCAACCACCGACCTGATTTCTGCACCATAGGTTAGTTTTACCTTTTCTAGAATTTCATCTCAATGGAAGCATGTGGTATGTACTTTTTGGTGTCTGCTTTCTTTTGCTCACCAGAATATTTTCGAGACCTATCCATTTTGTAGTATGTTTCAGTAGATCATCTCTTTTTATTGCTGAGTAGGAGCCCATAGTACGGGTATTCCACATTTTGGTTATCTATTGATGAGTTGATGAACATCTGGGTGGTCTCCAGCTTGGAACTAGTGTGAATAAATCTTCCATGTACATTTTGGTTCAGAGTTTTTGTGCACATACGTTTTCATTTCCCTGGATAAATACCTAGGAGTGGAATTGCTGGGTCAGGGGGTCAATGCACATCTGTTGTTTCAAGAAACTGCCAGAGAGTTTCCCAGAGTAGCTGTAGCATCTTCCATGACTTTGTCCCCACCATGTTCCACCTTCTCATTCTTACATTCCAAAATATTTATCGATTACCTGTATGTGCCAGGCATTCTTCAAGGAACCAGGACTTTAACAGGAAGAAAAGACTCCTGCCCTTAACCTGGCAGGCTATTGTTTTTTCGGAGAAATTGGGAAATGTGCATGAACAGGCAAAGGACCTGGAATACCCAAAACCATTCTGAAAAAAGAAGCATAGGGTTGGAACACTACTACTACCTGATTTCAAGACTTACAGTGAAACAGCCATCAAGATTACCTGTGTTAGGGGTGAATGAATCGATGCCTGGATCAGTGGAATGGATAGCTCAGAAAAGACAGCCTTTCAACAAGTGGTGGTGGAGAACATTTTTGCATAATGGCCCCAAACCCCTCACATCCCCAGAGCATTCACACACAAACACCTTTACCCATACTTCATATCGCCTACAAAAAATTAACTTGAAATGGATTACAGACCTACTTGTAAAACCCCAAACTATAAAACTTCTATGAAAAAAAAAAAAAACTGGAGAAACTTTGTGACCTTGAGTTGGAGAAAGACTTTTTAAAAATAGGGCACAAAAAGTATGAGCTGTAATAGAAACAAGTTGATCAATTAGACTCCATCAAAAATATAGAAACTCCTGTTCTTGAAAAGACACCATTAAGATCATGAAAAGAGAGGCCACAGACTGGGAGAGAAGATATACATGGCTGATAAAGGGCTTGTGTCCAGAATATATAAAGAATTTTTACAGCTCAAGAAGGAAACAACATGATTTTTTAAATGGGCAAAAGATTTGAGCAGACTCTTAATCAAAAAAGACAATAAGACAATAAGCACATTTTGAAAAGATGCTCAACATCGTTAAGTCATTAGGGAGATTCAAATTAAAAATTAGAACTAGATGTCACTCCACACTCATTAGAATAGCTAAGATTTAAAACCAAAACCACCAAAAACTTAATATCGAGTGCTGGAAAGAATGCAGAGTGACCGGAGGCCTCAGTCATTGCCAGTGGGAAGGCAAAATGGTAGGGCCACGTTGGGAGACACTTTGGTGGTTTCTTGAAATGTTAAATGTTGACTCCCCATCTGACCCACTCGTCCTGCTCCCAGGCATTTACCCAAATGAAATGGAAACTTAGTTCCGTGCAAAAACCTGCACGTGGACGTTTAGGAATGTTTACTCATAATCCCTGAAACCCGGAAAGACCCCAAATGCCCGATTACCTAGGGAGCGGGCAGACGGTGGTGCACCGGTGGACGGAGTACTGCTCGGCAATGGGCAGGAATGGATCCTCACGTGCAGTAACATGGAGAGCCCTCAAAGGCATTATGCCAGACACAAAAAGGTGACATGCTGTCTGGTGCCATTTATGTGATATTTGGGGAAAGGCAATGGTACAAGGACAGAAACAGTTTCCTGGTTGCCTGGAGGTGTGTGTGTTGGGCAACTTTTGAGGACGACAGAAATATCCTATGTCTTGGTTGAGGCGGTGGTAACAGGACTGTATGCATTTGCCCAAACTCGAAGAACCACACACCCAAAAACAGGGAATTTTACTGAATGTAAGTCGTATGTCCGAAAGCCTGACTTGACGAGAACCCCGGGCCTCACAGAGCCTCCTATCTGTGGGCACTGTCTTGGGTCTCTGGGAGTCTGCTGCTCACTGCATCTCTCCCCTCTCCCTCGACGTACATGTGCCTCGATTTTAAGATGACCTGTGGGGGTGTGTCTGTGTCTGTCGAGGGACATCATCTTTGCTTTTCACTTCCCCCTTCAATCCTCCAGATCCTGTTTGGACATGGTGCAAGTGACCGGTGTTTGGTATCGTTTCTGGTTTGTGCTTTTCCTGGGGTTTCTTGTAGGAATGATATGGATTAACGTCTTGGTGTCTGGGCACCTGCTGGCCTTGGGATATTCCGTGCTGTGTGGAAGCCGCCTTCTCCTGAAGCCCGTGAGGTACAGCCTCTGGCCGTTGGACCGCCTCGTCGCTTACTGGGGATTGGTGGTTGCTGGGAAGACTTTCCTGCCGGCAAGGGATCGCCCTTCTTTCAAGGCTGCTCTTTGTTTTCTTAGCCTGACTGTCTTAATACCCTAAAAGAGGGTACTGCCAAAACCAACAGTCATCTTAAAAGGCCCGTTTCAAAGATATGTTTACCAAAGGTGGACAAATGTAAAATGATCTTCCATATGTCATGCATGATGCAGCCTGTGCCCTGGGAGTCGCTTTTGATGTTGAAGAGCTGTGAACTTAAAGGAAACCTAGAGGCAGAAGGAAACGCAAGAGAAAGCACGCTTTCTGATCCAACTAATAACCCGGGAGGATGCCCCAGTGAATCTGCCGTTTGTTCACCTTCCTAGAGCGTGCCCTGTGCGCCTGGTGTATTTCGAAGGGCAGTCATATTTGAAAAATATGGAACAAAGTGGATTAATCCGGCAGACTGAAGGCTAGTGAGGTTATGGGTCTGATAACTGGAAGGGACTGCAGGAGATGATTTGGTGCCTCCCTCCCTGCTCCCGTCTTGGGTCTTTAGGACTTTAGGTTTCAGCGGGTTGGAGACAGAGAAGTCAGGGTCCAGCCCAGCACCATCAGCTGCTCCCGCAGACACTGGGCTCCCAGGGCCAGACGCCCAGCGCTGGTTGTCTGATCTGCCATGCCCCGTGCACAACTTCCGACTCAGCAGCGCATCAGGACTCCACTCAGCATAATGGGGTTATTCTTCGGAGGTCTCGAAGCCTCAGGTCACCCCTCAGGACACTGGCCCTCCTTGGCCTGAAACTTCTGAGTGATTGCCTGTCAAATAAACCAGCTTTTACTGTAATGGTGACATTCATATTACCAATTTATCTTACTGCATCTCCGTGGGCGGCGACACCACAGTGTCCTTCAGTGCAATACATCTTAGGACTTCATCCTCCTAATGGCCAACAGGTCTTCCCAGATAAAAGTCACGGGTCATGCGAGTGGGAAGGAGTCTTCAGAGATGACAGGGTGGCTTTGTGGATGAGCCCACTGAGAACCGGGGAAGAGAAAGGCAGTGACTGGCTCACGGCCTCTCTGTTTCTTATGCTCCGTCCTTCTTGACACAGAAGATTCTTCTACGGCCTCCAGGTTAGCTTCTCGTCATGTCCTTGGGGAAGAGCATGATTAGATCTCAGGCGAGGAGCGTCCTCGGGGCCACGACGACAAAGGCAGGTGGAGATGGTGCTGGCTGGTGAAGCTGGGGGCCGTGGTTTGCAGCCCGAGGGCTGGCGAGTCTTTCCCACCTTTTCTGCTGCAAACAGTACGTGTGGGTCCTGGGCGCGTGTCTTGTCCCCTAAAGCTAGCTGGTGCGTGCTTGCAGCAGGGACCCCGCATATCAAGGGTACCACTTAGATGAACCTCCCCAAGAATGTTCACCAGCTCAGCACAGGTGTGGACCCAGGGAACAACTAATGCGTAGCCCACGTGGTTTATTAGGAAAATAAGGCCAAATGCATAGAAAAGTTGAAAGAACACAACGGGGCCACTCACACCCCCTAGTTTGTTTGGCCATGTCACCTTCTCTGCATTTGTGCCGGTGTGTCTATTTTTGTGAACTCACCAGAAGGAAAGGAGCAGACACCAGGGCGTTCTCCCACATGACCCCACGATCGCCAGCCCACCCTCCGAAAATTACCTCCAATCCCCAGCCTTGTCTGATACCCGGGGCCACATTCTAATGCGGTTGTCCCTAGACTTGGTGACAGCTAGGCCGTGATCACTAGCATTCGGGCCCAGGGGGCAACCCAAGGTCACAGGCCACATGTGTCCGTCTCTCCCGACTCCTCTTTAAAGGGACATCAAGGGGCGCCTGGGTGGCTCAGTCGTTAAGCATTTGCCTTCGGCTCAGGTCATGATCCCGGGGTCCTGGGATCGAGCCCCGCATCGGGCTCCCTGCTCAGCGGGGAGTCTGCTTCTCCCTCCCCCTCTGCCGCTCCCCCTGCTTGTGCTCTCTGTCTCTCTGTCAAATAAATAAATAAAATCTTTAAAAAAAAGAATAAAATAAAGGGACAACAAGGAGAGCCCTAGTCAAACCTGGGAAACCTCCATTCTCTCTGGGGAGAACCCAGGACCGAGAGAGCACAACCTCAGAGTCTCTGCCCTGAGACACAAGGTCAGGTCAAGGGCGGGGTGCCCTCCCACCGAGCACCTCCAGGCTTTGGGGACATTGTCGGTCCGTGCCAACCAGGCTTCCGCAGTTTCTGCAACTCTAGCCACCCCGCTAATTCCCGGGCCTCGGGCCTGTTTAGCGAGGGCGGCGCCCCGGGTTCTGCCCGACTGCTGCTTTAACTGGCTTCCTTTTATGAATGAAGGAAAAGGAGAAATGTGTTTATTTGAACTCTTGCCTCTGAGTGACAGCCTGGGTCGGGCTCTCCCGCTCTCCCTCCGTTTGTTAAGAAAATATGTGCGAACATCTCTCATCTCTTGCGGGCAAGTTCAGACCTCCGGGGCTTCGGGCTGGGGCCACGGGGGGCAGGTTTCTGTGCACCTTGGCGTGGAGCTGTGATGGAAGGTTCTCAAGCCCACGGATTACCTGTCCCACCCCTGTCGATCAGCTCCGCAGTTTCCCCACAGGGAAGGCCCGCAGCTTTCAGCATGAGTTGCCTCAAGGGATTGGGAAGGAGGTGGGCCAAGGCTCTAGGGAGGTGCAGATGGAGGGCCTTGTCTCCTTATTCCCCTAGATGATCGCCATTTGGGCAGGAAGGGGAGCAAAGAACAGAAGAGCCCAAAGGGATGCAGAGCCAGGTTTGCCCAAAGGAGACCTGCCTCCTCCCACATGGAGCGAGGTGGCCTCACCCGGCACTGGCCACAAGACTCTGGGTTCCTCCAGTCTTCCACACAGCCATCCCCAAGGACGTACCCTGTGAATCCTTGGGAAAGGAAGGGCGTCCTTTGGGATGCCGTGTGTTTTGCCTCTCTGCTAATCCAGTGACACAGCTTCCTGAGCTATCACCCCCTCTACAGGGGGGGCTGAGCTGGAGGCCACCGAAGCCTCCGCACCCAGGTACCAGGAAACCGAGGCTAAAAACATCCAAGGTCAGAGGTTCAAAGAGACAGGAAGGGATCTTCAGCCGAAGGATCCCAACCCTTTAGAGATCACACAAACCCCAGGTCACATCCCACCCCTCCCCTGGACAGAGATGGAGCGCAGCTCCCAGTGGGTCCACCGGCCGGGGGGCGGCTCCGTTGGCTCGGTGCGGAGCAGGACTGACCCCAGCCCTTCCTCCCAGGGCCTCTTCAGCATGACCACCTCCACCCAAGTCTGGGGCTCAGTTCTTTTATCTCCTCAGGGCCTCGAATGGTGCGGCGCCATGAGATCTTGGGCGATACTAACTTTGTAAACACAGAGGAAGAGCAAGGGCAGAGGACCAGCCGCTCTCTTTGCCAGCCTTTGGGTGAGTGGCAGTCACTCCGCGGCCGTGGGAGACAAATCCAGCCAAGAGCTGAAAGGAGAGGCTGCTTAACTTCTGGGCAGAACCAGCTCGGCCCCGCTGAGGTCCACGGGTGCGGCGCAACTCTCCACAACTCCCGTCCTTAGGCTGGCATCTTTGTTTAAATGTCTGCTCCACTGGCTTGCCAGAGAGCCTGACAGTGACAGAGTCTTCCTCTGGTACTGAACTGATTGCCCAACAGCCCTGGGTCCGCTCTCCTTCACTGATGGAAGCAACAGCCCAGAGACAGGACTTCGCCGTGTGCTAAAACACTGTGCTGAGGGGAAGGGGCAGAGTCAGTTTCAAGGGGCTCATACCATCCCTTTCAGTGGTGTGGCCCAACATTCCAGCATTCAGACACGCCACCCAGCAAACTGTGTCCGTTCAAACTCGACAGCCTCTCCCGCTGAGATCCTGCCCGGCACAGCCAGGCTTCCTGCACCTTGTAAGCATCTGTCCCCCTGCAGAGTATCCATGGTTTGTGGAGTGTTCTGTCCTCAATCTGTTGAGCTAAACTTGGTCTTTATGCTCTGCCGGTTTACGCTCTTTGGGAAGAAAGGGGACAAAAGGATTCAGCCTGCTAGACCTGTCTTGTTAGAGGAATGGTCAGTGCAATTCCTCTTGAATTTTGATGCAAAAACTGATAGTGAAATTTCACCAACAAAGATGTTACCACAAAGACATCATCTCGGCTAAGATGATTCCTTCAGTTTATTTTTTTGCACACGTAGGGGTGCTGAGCTGTTGGAGCCGTCTTTGGGCAAGGTGTTGGAGCACTGGGAAAAAGATCAAGTCCCAACTGGTCACCATGAAACAGTTACGTGGGCTTTTCTTTTTCCACCCAAACCCCACCCCGGGAGCACAGCCCTTCCAAACAATCTGCCATCTTCTTCTTGCTTATTTCTTTCTTTGATACAGACTTCCCCCTTTGGCTTTCTTTCTCTTATTTTTGAATTTCGCCAAGAGGAAGAGCCTGCGTAGTAAGACTGGAAATGTGCCCGTGTTCAGAGTGTGGGGCGCTAATGAGCTATAAATGTGGGTCAATCAGTGGATGGAGGTGGCAGAAATTGCAGGGCTGATTCTTCTAGCTCAGAAAACAAGGGCAGGGCTCTTGAGTGTGATGGGAACATGAGTTTCCCCTGGGATGACCTGTCACCTGATGCAATTCTTAGAGGAGAAGGTGATGCTTTGAGCCCTTAACCACACAGACTCCCTGCTTTGGTTAAACTCACTGTCCCCCCAAAAGGTCACTTGCTTCCCTGGGTCTGAGCCTGAGTCCAAGCCGTCCTGTGCTAAAAGAAGCTAACGTTACTCTAGTTGGCCAAGACCATGGCCAAGACCAGGCTCCATCCCCTGACGCTCTACGACGCATGCACCCCTGGCTCTCCCCAGGGAGGAGTTAGGTGGTACGCACATGAGTACATTTTTTGCTTACAGGTTAATTATCTTAACGCACATCAGAGGGGAACGTCTAGACCATCTAGTAAACGATTTCAAGGATTATTGCTTAGGATGAGGCTAAGTTTAAAAGGTGAATTGACTTTAATCAACTTTAAATGTTAAATAATATTGGAAAAATCAAAGTGTGTACACGACTGAAGTTGGGGTGGGACACTACTTTGTTGCCGGCTCAAGTGTGAATCCCCAAACTGTCTAAGCTCATGAAGACTCCCCAACCCTGGACCCGCCTCCCCATCTGAGGTGACCAAACCCCACTTGTCATATGCGTCCCATCTTCCGGAGCCGAGAGCAGGCCGGCCCTCTCGTTTCTCCCACCACCGACCCTGGGCAGCCCTTAGAACAGCATTTGGTCCACATGGGCGCACAAGATGTTGGCTCTTGGGCATGGGGTGTTATGGGGCTCTTTTTTAGTGAAGGGGAACTTGGCAGCCAAAGGCCGGGCATCTCTCGCCCTGCCTTGGGATTAGGGAAAAAGGCAAGCACAGAAACTGACAAAATGGCAAAGGTGTTTTGACTGGTGGAGAAGAAAATGGCTTTCTCTATTTGTCTTCAATTGCCAGGATGGAGAAAATCAAAGCAAAGCAAAAGAAAATTGCTGCTCTGCAGAGAGCCTGCAGGAGTCCTGACGACTTGGCGGTTAGTGTGAGCCGCCTGGCCGCAGAGGAAGCTGCGAGAAGGCTTTGCGTCAAAGGCGACCTGCCCCCAGTGGTCTTGAAACAGGGACATTACACTGATCTGCCCACCACTGGCCCCCAACCCCCAAGCCCCTCCGGGAGCCAACAAGAGCACGGATTTCTCCCTTTAGAACTGGAATAATGAAAGTGCCCTTTTGTCTGATGCATCTCAAGACTTCAGACTTGGAATTGTTCTTTGAGGTGACATTCTGAACCCAACCTGAAGTCACAGTAGGGACCCCTCCCCATCTGCAAAATAAAAACACCCCTGGTCCACAAGTGTTCTTTCCGGTTGAGCCCTGGCTCTCTGGAAATCTGTGGATTACTTAAATAACATTTTCTGCCTTCCAGTTTTGAGGTTTTTCAGAAACACGTTTTCCCCAAAGGGCCAGGTGGCTAAAGAAGAAAGGCGTTTCATTTTTTATTGGTCACGAAATAAATAAAATATCTCTCAAAAGTTGTTACTTTTAAATTGGACTGGATTTTCTCTTTCTTTCGGTTGAACAAGTTGAAGAAAATAATGTCATCTCTTGGCTACCAACCACTAAGATGATTCTGTTTTATCTGGCAATTTATATGCAGAATGTGATGTATGGTTTAACCTTCCTAATTGGGGGACACACTGTCTGAATTAGTGACAAGTCTGAATTATGGTGCTTTTAAGAAAAAATATTCCGTTTTAGTACTTTCAAGTCCATGAAACCATTAGAACCGGTCTTCCAAATAGTGCCCAGTGAAGGCTCCCTGGGAATTTTTTTGAAGCAAAGAAGAGCTTGTCAGCTTACATGGCAGGCAGGCTAGCACACCCTTGAAAACAGCATATTATTTTAGGGTGTTTGTACATCTCCTTTCCAAATTTTCTTTGCATGAACTCATTTGTCCAGATGACTAATTTTGTGAGGTAGGTGGGTGGGGGGGGGGGTGGTTCATAAGGACCGCTGTGTTGATTCTTATTTCTTCAGTTGAAGAGTGAATTTTACTCCAGTCCCTTTCTGAATGACCACAACCTGGTCTGGGGTGGTAACAGCCAATAGCTTTTGGGTGTCACCTTTATTGAGATGATCTCAGCATGACGGGAGACGCTCAAGAGAATGTACGGTGGCAGCCTTGGGTGAAGCATCCTCTGAGTAAGGCGGGGAATGTTCACAGCTGCCTGGGGCAGGGCCCTTTGGAAGACCCAGTACTGGGGGCCAGTTGGGCCAAGTGGTTCTCCTCAGCTCCAGCATTCCCTGAAAAAGGCCCATGCTCTGGGAAACGCCTCTCATTTTACACAAGGATGTGGCAAGGAAGCAGATGGATGGCTCATGCTTGCCACCCCGCCAGGGCTATTAGAAGGAAGAAGCTGAGTGCGTGCCCTTGGGGATGGTGGAGGAGAAGGACCCCCTCCGCCTACCAGGGGCTGCACGCTGTCCTGCCTTGAACGATGTGCGCGCAGTGACTCTGAGTAAACTCAGCAGAGACTGGGGGTTGGAAATTCCATGGCTAACGAGGTGGATGGATAATAAAGGGAAACAGGAGTCCACAGGGGTCTAATATGAAATATCAATACTCATACATAATTTAAGTCCACTTAGGGAAAAAGGTAAACTTGTTTTGACGGCGCTCACTTCTGCCCTAGAGCGTGCCAAAAGGGAGGAAATCTCATGCACAAAACGACGTGCCCACCGTGTCGTCGAGATATCAAACATGTCTCAGGCGGGGCCGGACTTGTCATGACGTCTGTGGGCAAAGGGGCAGGAGGGTGGGCGTTCCCAGCTTCTCGCAGACATCTTTCTAAGCGATCCAAGATGGTAGCCACAGCCTCTCTGAGACCAACAGTGAGGAAGAAGAACCAGCTGGAGGAACTGAGGCAGAAATGAAAGATAATTAATTTGCCAAAGCCCAAAACAGCTTTCCAGGTGACTTTTCTTTGAACTGGACTCTAGGGCGTATGTCCACGCAGTAGGACGCCTCCTGCAGTTTGAGGGGCAATGAGTGAGCATCCCCCCCACCCGCCCCCCATTCGGCGCCAACAGAAACGTGTGTGCATGATTGGATCCACAAGCCGGAGGTCAAACTTTGCAGAACAAGAGGCCAAGAATGTAACTTTAGCCTGGGTTTATTTGGATTCCACTGGGGAATTTCTAATTATAAAAAGAACCACTGTTGCTCTGGAGGCCCGCCACGGTGGGAGCTTGGTGCTCGTTCCCTCGTGATCCGGGTGTGACGCTGACGATGCCTTCCTTCCACGGGGGCTGTCTTCCAGCTCTTGGGGAAAAGTGGAGGGATCATGGGGAAGCAGGTCAGCTGGTTGTCTTGGTACAAACGACTCCCATTGTCAGGGACACCTGCGGAACCCAGCGGAGAACAGGGGTGCTTACCCGGGGTTGTCAGCCACTATCTTCGGTCTGTCTCAGGCAAAAGGGTAAATTATTGGAAGAAGTGTTTTAACCCTGTTCTTTGCCATGCCTTGTTCGTGTATCTCTGTTGCGCTATCATTTAGGGTTTTTTTCCTTAAGTGTGCGCTTAGTCAAAAGTAATTACTCAGAAAAATATGGAAGAAAGGGAAAAGAATTTCACGTATGACTTGCTCTTCGCTCCTGTCTTAGGGGATCCCTTCTACAGCTTTGTTTTTGTTTGTTTTTTTTTTTTTTTGGCAAAGCCAGAACTGCTTAAAGCAGGCCGAAGAAAGGCTGTCACCCCGTTTTAGGCTTTATACCAAACAGCACTGGCTTTTCCGGGAATAAAGAGAGAGATCATCCAGCGAAATTCCGTTTGGGGTTGACTTTGATGTTCCGACGTCTAGATGCAACTGTAAACATCTTTTAAATTCACAAACCACTCCTAAGAGCCTTTTCTCTTCTAAAAGGAAATTACTTGCAACAAATATGACATCGATTTTCCATCTCCCTTGATTAGTCTCATTTGGTCTGATTTTTATTATTTAAGGCTTACCGACAACGAGAATATACAGTTAGCAATGGTTCTAATTAGATTTTGTGACCTTTAAGGAAGAAAAGGCGGGTCTGGGCCCGGCTGTGCCTCAAACTGCCAGAGAACAGAGCCGGGTTTATGACTGTCTCCCGACAGCTCCCACAGGGCACTTCACGGGCAGCCGAGTCTGCTCCCAGGATGAGGAGGGCGAAGGAGGGAAGGGGGGAGGTGCAGGAGGGAGAGGGCAGCCCGCGGCGGCTTGTGAGCTAACTCCCATCAACAGATGGTCCACTAGGAAACAGTGGCGTCAAACAGATCTGGCTTGTGACTGGGTCTATTGAGAGCAAGTGGACTGAGCAGGAAAGATGAGGTCATGGGCGCATATAGGAAGCATAGGGAATCTTTTATACGCGCCAATGAAGGGGGGGCATTATGGAGGTGTCCACGCAGCTGGGACAATGGGATATTTGCTGAAGGGCCAACTTGTTCGTCTGAGATGTTGGGGGGAATACGCATTTTTCCAAGCCTGTTTTCCATAATGGCTTGGGCTTTGGAACACATTGACCAGACCCAGAGAGAGATAAATATGTGGTCTGTCGAGTGTCCAATCTTTCCTAAGTGAGGCATTCACTGGAGTTCAACCCTGGGCCCTGACAAAGAGTAGACAGGAGTCAATACAAATCTGAAAGGCTTTCCTCTTTAGACGGACCTGCTTCTCCTAGCATGTGCAGTGAAGACTAGGTGATTCAACATTAATGCCTGCAGTGTACCAAAGACCCCAGAAAGTGCCCACGGTGTTTTTTATGTTTAAGGCGGACCATAATTTCCATGGCCCATCAACACGCCTGCCTTGGACACACAGATACCCCTATTTGGATGGAGCAAACATTTGTAAAAACGCAAACCGAAAACAGATGAGAATCCCCAGGGGCCACCTATTTTGTTTTTCTTCGGTGTGATTCAGGAGGCGAGGGACTGGTGACTCTTGAGGCCAAAGTGGAGGCTGGAGCAGAGAATTCAGATGAACCTGGTAGCCATGTTCAAAACAGAACTAACTACAGAAGAAAAAGCATGTCACTGAGCCCGTGCAGACCTCTGACAAGCTCACTTAGGGATGAAACTGGGTAGATAAGAGTTCAGAGACACAAGAACCAAGTAAAACCTGACCCTAAATAAGAAACTATTTCAGTCGTTAAGCGTCTGCCTTCAGCTCAGGTCATGATCCCAGGGTCCTGGGATCGAGTCCCGCATCGGGCTCCCCGCTCAGCGGGAAGCCTGCTTCTCCCTCTCCCACTCCCCCTGCTTGTGTTCCCTCTCTCGCTGTCTCTCTTTTTCTCTGTTGAAAAATAAATAAAATCTAAAAAAAAAAAAAGAAAAGAAACTATTGAGCTTTCCAGAAGGCGCTTAGCTGAGTGCGGCGCAGCGTGAGCAAAGTAAGGGAAGTAAGGGGCACCCCAGCCCTTCCCAGCACGATGTGGGCCTTCATTTCTAGGAGGTGGTCTTCAGGGGCCAGGGTGGATCCTGGATCCCCTCAAAGTGCTTGTCACACTTGCAAACCCATGGGAGAGAAGGCTGAAGACACCTGTGTCCCTGGGCTCGGGGAAGATGGGCGCATCTTCATGCCAAGATGGCTGCACTCACCCCAACAGCTGGCCTCACCACGGGCTGACTGGATGCCAGGCATGATCTGGACAACCCCTGATCCCATGCACAGGTAAGGACAGTGACCGAGAGGGTAAGTAACTGGCTCGGGGCCCCTCAGCTGGAAAGTGCCAGATCCAGGCTCAGACCCGGGACGACCTCAGCACCACAGCGGGCCTCCTGCTGCACACACTCTTCTGGCTCATCCCTACCCATCTGCGGGTCAGCTTTTCCAGAGTATTCCATTCCCCCTTCATGATCTCCTAGGACCCTTCCTTCAGAGTGAGTTTGGGCTTGCCTGGTGTCATCTCAGCCTAACTACTTAATTCTTTGCACCTCAGTTTCCCCATCTGCACAAGGAGGCTTAATGAGAGAAGCTAAGTCAGAGGGGGTTGCTCTATGATTAAAGGGTCAAAACAGAACCACACCAGTGCCTGGTATACAGTCAGTGGCCAACAAATGTTATTTATGACACAGACCTTAACACGGCCACCCTCTCGTCACGTGGAAGGACGGGTGCGGCTGGCTGAGGGCCCTCAGACCGACAAGGCCTCTCTCTGTTCCACCCTGGTGCCCACTGGCTCCACCTTAGCTCCCCCTTTGGACTGCAGCCGGTTTCATCTGGGGAAATTCTTCACAGCCCCGGGGCTCCCACCCAGCAGCCCCTCGGCATGTAGCTGGTGGACCGGATGGACTTCATTTCTTTGTCTCTGTGAGGCAAGTCAACAAAAAGGAATAGAGATGGGCATCAGTGGTTTGTCATTGATCACCTGGGCCCAGTTGGTTCTGTCGCCGGGCGTGGCAAGTTGATGAGCCATGAGAGGCTCCCTTGGGTCCTTCTTGCCGTCTGCCGGCAGAAAGGGGGGCCCACAGGCCGATCCCCGAGGTGCAGCGCTCCCGGGTGGGTGCCGGGGAGGGTGCAGCAGGAGGGTGTCACCGGGGCCCGCGGGTGCCCCGAGCAGAGCGTGCGCCGTGTGTCCCCTTGCGGGGAAAGCGACGTGTGTGGTGGAGAGCTGTCAGGAAGGCAAGCCTTGCAACGGCAGACATGGCTTTCTCTTACGATATCAATTTCTTTTAATTATTCCATTCCAACAACTTCGAAAGTCACTCGGTAAGCTGACAGATGATTTATGCCTCGCATTAGCTCCTGGTGATGACTGCCGAAGGCCGGGGGCCCCCGCCCTGCCCGCTCTGTGCGCCGTCCCCACGCGCAGCTTGTGGTCCCGGGGACCCCCCCACCCGCCGCCAAACCTCCTGGACCCGTCCTGGGGGCCTCCCTGTGGAGGTGAGGTCCCTTCCTTCCCCTCCTGATCCTCACTGGCTTCTCTCTGTGTTTTTCCTTAAGGTAACAAAGATCTGAAATCTCTCTGAAGGGGAAAAGGCCGCGACGGATAGCCCCCTGGGGTACTGCGGCTTCCCCTTGCAAGAGAGCCCACGGGCAGCCCCGGGTGGGAGGAGAGGTGGTGGTGGGGGGCGCTGGAGCCGAGGGTTACCTGGGCCTCAACACCTGCTCCTGGAAGAACACCCAATCCCCTGACAACATGGAAAAATAAAGGGCCATAGCAGATCAGCACAGAAGCCCACGTGGCTTGCAGCTGGCCCCCCAGCGAGCAGCCGGAGGGCCCCTGATGGGGGCAGCAGGGTGCCCGCAGCCCCAGGGAGCTTCCCTGCCCCGGGAAGGATCTCAGGTGAGGAGCCCCCTGTGAAATGTCAGTCTCTCTGAAGGTCAAGACAGTTTTGTGGGCCAAGGACGTTTATAGAGCTGTAAAAGGGATCATTTTTGCTAATGCCATGAAATTATACTCTGAGTCGAGTAACAGTGGCCCACGGCAGGTACAGAAGTAATTTTCCTCGAATGTGAAATCTGGCTTTTAGAGAAGTTGGAGGCCGCTCCAGCTGAGGTTGACGGGGTCCCTTTCTCTGTGCACTTTCAGTGATGCAAACAGGAGCTGTAACTTTGTAAATGGGCCGCTTTAAAAGAGTCGCCTGGGAGGGCTGGATGGAGCAGGTGCCGTGTGCATGGGAGGGCCAGGAGGTGAGAGATGGAGAGAGCCTGTCCTGGAACCTTCCATCTGTCCCCCTGTGGCTGTGCGTGTCCGAGGCAGTGTGTGATGGAGGTAAGGACAGACAGCTGGCCACTGGGAGCCCACACTGGATGGGGAGATGGACGTGTAGGCAGGTCGTTCCAGTCAGGGCAGGAGCGTGGGAGGAAGGCAACAGTATTATCCCCGTGTGACCCCGGAGGTCACGCCGCCTCAGTGCCGCTGTGGGTGGGTGTGGACGTCCAGGTGCTATGGACCCACTCCTGAGCCGCCCCCGCCCCCAAAACCAGTCCACCATCTGGTGCCGAGGGCCGCTCGGAAGAACCACATCTGCTGGGAGACAGGCTGGCTCCGCAGCTCGTCCCCAGGCTGCCAGTCCAAACCCGAGCTCCTGCTCAACCCGCAGGGCCCTCCGCAGCCGTCCCACCGGCCAGCCTCTTCTCTCCCATCCCAGAAGGCCCGTCCCATGTCCCCTTCCCCAAAGCCTCCCCCTGCACCGCACCCTGCGTGTGTCCTCAGCACAGCCTTTCTCCCCTGGGCCGGGGCCTGCTCCTCCGGCCGCCCTCCCCTTCCCGTGCCCTGTTGCGTCCTCTCTGGCTGCCGTGCTCATGCCGGGGTCCTCTGGGCCTCCAGGCACCAACCTCCCCGCCTTCACCAGACTTCTTGGAGGTGTGAGAAGGCACCTGGAGCCTCAGCTGCCTGCCACACACTTGTGATGGGCCGGCCCACTCCGACTCCCCTTCCGCTCCTGCCCCTGAGCTCCCTGGGGCCTCCGCGTCTCTTCCTGGTGGCTCTCCTTCAGGGTGTGTCCTGAGCTTCTGCCAGGGTGCCTACCTGCTTAGGCGCCATCCCTCACCTTGCAGAAACGCAGTTCGTGACTCCCCTTTCCCTGCGAACCGGTTCCCTCCACGCTCCCGACGTGGTCCTGGCCAATGGAAGCCCCATCCCAGGTCTCATGCGATGCCTTCACCAGCCAGCCAGCCGGCTCCTGGTGTAGGGTCCTGGCGATGGGTGACAGTTCTTTCTCTTCCTTACCCATCACGTCGGGGGCAGTGGGGAGGACTGGGAGCTCCCATGGACTCTATTTTGGAAATGTCTCCTGGTTCCAGCCCTATCGGTCCCATCCTGGGCCCACTGCCCTGAATCAGACCGTCCTTATTGCGTACCTGATCTATCAGCACATTCTCCCTGCCACCAGCTCCTCAATCTGATGCCTTTTCTGCACTGACCCCAACTCAACCCTGGCCTGCTCTTGTCACCCCCTTTCCCAACCCTTCAGTGGCCTTCCTGTCTCCTGCAGAATGAACCCAACCCCTGCTGGCTCCTGAGCCCTTCGTGATCTGATGCGTGTCTTCTTCCCTCTGAGATCTTAGAATTGCACATCATTTAACTTGTGCCTGGCATGTCCCTTCCCCAGGCCTCCCTGCCTGGTGGGGTTTCCACCCACCCTTCAAGACCAACCCAGCCCCTGCCCCAGGAACCCTCCTGGCTCTTCCTTTGAAGTTCTGTGCCATCTCAGAAGTGGCTCTCATCCAGGCCCTGGGCCCCAGAACTGTGCACGTCCTCAGGGCGCTTCTGCCCTCTATGACGTGAGCCCGTGAGGACAGGGGCCTGCTGTGTTCGTGTCCGCGCTTCTGCCGTGTGGGTCCGGGTCTAGAACACAACAGCCTGTCCGTGTCAGCTGATAGACTCGTTACACCAAGCAAGGCAGTCTCCGTGGATACTGCAGAAGTAAACCTCAGACCGTCCCAAGTGATTGCAAACTCCAGACGAGAGAGTCGGGAATCATTTAAAACATTTAGAATGCCCTTTGATGGGAATGCAATTGATGGGTCATCAAAGGTTTTTAAAAAAATGATGTCTCCAGGGTCTAGAGAGGCCACAGAGATGGTGATGCACAGTTGTGGGGGGTCCAGCCGGGATGGCGGGGGGAGGGGAGGGAAGGTGCCAGCAGGAAGATGAGGAGGACCCCGCCCCGGGCAGGATGTCCCTTGCAGACAGCAGGCCAGCGAGTCCAAGAGGCCCCCTGATAACCGACGACCTTCCTGTTATACGCAACCCCTCGAAGACCAGCAGCACCAGCAGAAACACTCCTTTCAGGATGTTACCAGCTAGTGATCGGTGACTGGAGAGTCAAGAATTACTGTGGCCCAAGTCCGGAACCAGCCCGTTTTTCTTGCTCAGGCCAGCTGCCCCAGCTGCTGTTCTTGGGTTAGCGACTTAAGCTGGAGGTGTTACGCTAGACCCTCTAGCCGGCAAAGCAAGTGGTTCTTTGAACTTGATTACTTGTTTGAAAATACTTTACTCAATAGAGAAATTGTGAGCAGTTGAGCTTTTCCGCAACACACACACACACACACACACACACACACACACACACACACACATTTTTTTAAATGCATCTGGGGAGTGCCTGTTAAATAGAAAACTTGATGGCTGAGTGCTCCGGGAAAGTGAAAAATTGCTCCCTTTGTAGAGTTTGGGAAAATGGAGTTGTGTTTACATGTGGGGCGCTCTCGAGGGGGCCACGCCTGCCTCACCTCGGACACTGGACCCGTCTTGCCGGGGATTCCTTGCCAGGCGGCTGCGTCCGAGCCTGAGACACCGTGCATCCTGCTGTGCTGACCTGTGGCCCTTAGGAGTCACGCGCTCCAGGCGTCTGTCCTCTGTGTCCCCTCACTTGTCTTCCCTGTGGCGCACGCTTCCAGGCCCAAGGCCCTCCAGGTGCTTGTGGAGGCGCACGGGCAGGTGCCGAGGGGAGGCCTCCTCGCAAACGCAGCTCCTGCCAACAGACAAAGCACCCCACCTACCACTGTCCCAAACACCGCACATACCTGAGATGTGCTTTCACAGTTGCACATCTAGTGCTAGAATCGAGCTAGTGATGTGCAGAGGGGAGACCCAAAGAATGGAGGCCTCCCAGGCTTTCCCCTCCAGGGCTCACGCTCTCCAGAGTCAGAAGGGAGTGATTCACGGGCTCCCAAGGCGCCCTGCACATAGTAGGTGCACCGCGAACACTTGTGGATTCTTCCCACTGGGCTCTGGCAGTGCATGCTTCTATTATTTTAATTTAATTTCGCTTTTTGGCATCTTGGACATAATTCACCACCAGCTCTTTCTCTCTGGTGTACTTTCCGACTCAGATGCAACATTTGTAAACTTGAAGACAGCCTGTCCGCGAAATTAATTAGAGCAAAAGTTAAGTACCAGTCATTAGGTTGTTTCTCCCATCACATCATTTTTATAAGCCTGTCTGAATAAACTATTGCTCCCCTGCCCCCAAGAGTCCTGGACAGGGAGGGAGGAGAGCCTCTTGAATCGGGGTCCCCTCCTTGGGAGTCACTGAACACACCCCTGTGGGAGGCAGCCACTAGCCTGGGCTCTGTCCCGTCAGGCTCCTTATGCTCCAATATCCTAGCACGGAATGAGGTAAGAAGCAAGATTTGTGTTTAAAAAAACTAGTAAACGCCATCATAAAGAATATTTTAATCCACTGGAAGGACTAGGCTTTTAAAAGTCCATGTTACATTTTTTGTATATAAATAGATGCTCCTAATTACGAGTGAAACAGATCTGTCTTGATTTACCACTTAGAGCCAATGCCAATAATATTTAATTCACCTAAAAGTACTCCTATAATTTTGACCTTTAGTTCGTACCATCTCGCACTTGAAGGGCTTGGTCTGGCAAATCTGCTGGTTCCACCTCCCTTCCCATCCTATGTCCCACTGGGGGTCTCTGGACAGGGGGTTTGGAAGGCAAGCCAAGGCTTGTTCCACATTCTAAGGTACGGTTGAAGCCTTTCCAGTCACCGGTTTTGTGCATTTGGCTGCGGATGGCTCACTGATTGAATCTTAAGAATGCCAAACCCTCTGATGTTAGAGGGAAGTAACTTCAGAAATATCCCCTTCTTCAGAGGACTTATACTGGGGACCAGTCTTTAATTAAAAATAACCTAACCCAGGAGTTTGGAAAGAATTTTATAATTCTCTGAAGAGAGGACCCTGGAGTTCTTCAACTTGAAGTGATTCTAGAGTCATCCAGACATAGCCTGGAAGGCCTGAGTCTACCCCAAAGCACTGAATCCCTCTGGGAAATCTAGATCCTGTTTCTCAGTTAGAATTAAAACATACTCTGGACCTACCTGGTCCCAGAATCATCTTCTTGCATACCTCAATGCCGGGTCATCACGTGCAAACCAGTCAAAATGCTAACCCCAAGGAAGTCAAGTAGGTGATCCTTGTTTGTTTTTAAGTTTTGGAGCCTCAGAGCCATAAATATTTTGGTACCAGCACTGGTTGTAAGTCACTGGCTATACTGTCACCATATTCCCATGGGACCCTTGCCCTGAGGGTAATGCAGGAATGATCCTGGGAGTGGGAATGTTAGAGACAGGAACCTGAAGAATCAGATATTGCTGAAATTCTCTGTATGCTATTTCTACTGCCTGGCCCCCTTTGTTATAAATGTGATTTTATTAAAATAAAATGGCTGTGTCTGTATAGATATATCTATACCATTTAAGAAAATAAATAATGTAAGGTTTCAATTTAAATGAGCCGTGTCTTGATAAGAAACTTGAAATCCAGGCCTTGTCCCAGGTTGTACAGAGAGGGGACAGCAGGGCCTACCACCACATGGCCGAGGTCGCCGACCGGCGTCCACGGCCCCTGCCTCCACGTGTGTCGACAACAGCTCCAGACCGCGAGAGGACAATGCTCTCTGACACACGTGTGGCCTCTTCCTAACCCCTCATGGCGCCCCGTGGCAGCGTCCCCATCACCCCAAGTCCTGCCGAATCCGAGGTGGTTCTCAGGGTGAAACCCACCTGCGCCTGCCCGAGACCCGTGAAGCTCCAGCCACTGTGCGCAGGGCCCAGCTGTGGAGGGCTGAGCACCTAGCAGCGTTTTGTGGCGAGGGAAGCCCAGATGCCAATGTCTGGACGGTGAGGCTTTCCAGGGCTTCTGGGCCCGGAGACGGCTGCCTAGGGTCATGCGTCCATCTTGGGGGCCGACTGTCCTTCCCTGTTCAGACTGAGCAGCAAAAATATGTGTTTCTGCTTGAAGAGTGACAGAGGGTCACGTTGGCAGGTGCCTTACGGACCCATCCAGCCCCACCCTCTCATCTTACAGACAAGGAGACCAACAGCACACTGGGTCCCAGGCAGCAGGTGAGGTGAGGGCCCGACCCCACCCACAGTCCCGCCCCCGGCTGCTGGTGCCACGGACCCCACGCGGCTCTACAGTGGGGCTGGTGGTGGCTGTCCACCCCCTCCCTGTGAGGGGGCCCCCTCGGCATGAGGTGCTTTACCTGGCTGAAGAACCTATAGTTTTAGAAGTTTGTAAACTGAGGCATTCAAGAAATCCCGGGACACTGCGCATGTGGCTTTTCCCTTCCCTGGTTTGGGATAAAGAACGGCTTCCCCTCCCTGTGATGCTTGATAATCCAGCAGCATTACAAGGTTGGGAACTTGGGGTGACCTTTTCCTCTTGCCAAAGGAAACAGAGCCACTTTTGAGCATTTTCAGCATAAAAAGACAATCTCTTAAAATCACTACCCCAGGACCCGCTTGGGAGAGGGGACGGGCTTAATCTGCCTGCCATGCATCAGATTGATTTAGCAGGCAACAAATGTCAGGAGAAATTAGAAAGCGGGTAATAACTCAAAGAAATGAAAGAAGGCTGACCAGCCTTCAGCAGTGTGGCATGGGGCCGACTTGTGTATTCACGGTGGTTTCTGGTTTTTTATTTCCTTTTAATCTCTCGCCTCTGCTGGCGACCAGAGCAATCCCTTACGTTTATGAGGCCCGTTCGCGCACACCAGGTGCTTTCCCGGGCGCTCACTGGTTCCAGGGGACGGGTGTGCGCGCGTTGGCACCCGGCGGCTTGCCACCAGTTTACCTCTTTCTTCTTGCCTTTGTTCGCCCATTGCTGTGGTCAGATAGTTTTTGCAGTTTGGACTCTTTCCCCAGATCACAGAACGATATGCTGGCATCACTGGGGAAAAGCTATTGTCCCTGCCAGATCTGATCGGGAGTGGATGGGGGGGTGGCTGCGGTCACCCGGCCTGCTCCCGTCGTCGCCCTGCCAGGCCCAGGAAGGCGCGGCATCCTCAGAGAAGGGGCCACAGGGCCACGGCCAAGGGGCGAGGAGGACCGGCCAAGGTCAGAGTGGCGGTCCCTGTGCTGCAGATGAGGAAGCCCCGACCCTGAGCTGCCGTAGCCGCCCCGACCCTGAGCTGCAGACGCAGCGCGCTCTGCATGCCTGGTTCGGCCTCTGGTTGTGCTGCTGCGCTGTTCCCTGTTCCAGGGTCTTCTCTCTTCAGGGGAGTTTTAAATCATTTAGTTGGAGGCCTTCCTGTTCCCTGGCATACGCCTGCACGAGTCTAAGCATCTCACCCCGTGTGGCCCTTGCTCAGTGCCCAACCCTGGGAGCCGTCCTTGGCACCCCGGGGGTGCCTGCTCCAAGGGCCTCCGAGCCCCCTGCTCCCTGCCCATGTGCTGAGGCCTTTTGCCCCGGCCCCCTTCCTGTCCTTCCCTGGAGGCCTCTTGGCCACCTTCCTGCCAGGGACTTATTTCATGCCCCTTTGCCTCTCTCCTCTGCATCCTCCCCATGGAAGGCTGCAAGGGACCGTGAACAAGACTGGTCTGGAGGTCGCCCTATTTCCCAGAAGGCTGTGTGCCCCCCTTTTCTGAAGCCGCCCAGAGAGGGGCCCTCCTGCTGCTGGGTCCTCCTCCTTCTTGGCTGGCCTTATCATCTTCCTGTTCTTCCCAGGCACCCCCTGGCCATCTCCTCTGTGCCGGGGCCATTCTGGGTGTGGGGAACACAGCCCTGAGCACAGTTCAGCTGCTGCTTTGAGGCTGCTGGAAGCCCAATGTCAGGTCCCAGGAGTGGGTGGTGAACCCACGCACCCCCAGCCCTGCTCATCTCCCAGGGACCCTCCTGTGGCCACATCCCGAGTCTGTCTGGTTTTGAAGCAGCCCCCAGGTGAACGTTTTTAGGGGACTGCACAGCCTTTGCTGCCCATCAGACTGATCGTTGGCTCTGTGGGTGGCTAGAGCAGAGAGGTGGCTGGGCTCCGTGGCCCCCCGAGCCCTGAGGCTGAGGCCTGCATGCTGGCCCCTCTGCCTCGCAAGGTCAGCCTCAGCAAGGGACTCAGGGCCTTAGAGCTGCCCTTGCCCCTGGGAGGCAGGGTCCACTTCCTCCTGGTCCTTTCTCCCTCCCTTCGGCAGATTCCCCTGTGTCCCTTACATCCTCCTGGCCTCCAGACGGCTTTGGGAGCAGGCATGTGATGCCTCCAAGCCGTGCTAACTCCCCGCAGCCTGCCTCACCCCTTCAGGGCTTGGTGCTGTGGGACCAGCCGCTGTCCGGCCAGGCTTACTGCGAAGAACAGAAAAGAGCAGGAGGGAGAAAAGAAAAGCCGGAAGGGGGCTCCGGGTGGTGGCCGCCTCCAGAGACAAGCCAAGCTGGACCCCTCGTCCCGGAAGCTGCCATGGCCACTATCAGCCCACCGCCGGGCCTTCTGGAGGGGACGGCAGGCAGCGGGAAGCAGATGTAGACTTGCCCTGGGCCCCAGCCCTTCAAGGTCTGGCCCAACAAGGAACACGCGTTAGTCTCAACGCAACTGCAGAGTCTGGAAAAGTGTGGGCCATTGGGACCCCCAAGTCCCTGGGCTGGGAGAGGGTTTGTTGGTCATTGTTCCCAGGGCCACCACAGACTTCCTCTGCACCCCATGCTCATGCCCCCCTGGCAGATTCCCCGCCCCACCAGGCTTTCCTCTCTCCAGTCTGGGGTCAGACCTGACACCTTGGGATCAGACGAGGCCATAGAGCAAGGCCCTGGCCCAAGCCCAGATGCTGGTGGAAGCCACGTGGTGCCGGTTCCCTCTCTCCCAGCCTGAGGGTGGAGAGCAGGGTGGTCCCAGCTAAAATAGCTTCTGAAAGAAAAGGTCAAGCGGAAGGCCTGTATCATTGTGTCTCGCCAGGGATTCCCCAAGACCCAGGATCCAGGAAGACATGGAGCCTCGTCGGGAAGTTCCCATTCAGACAAAAGCAACTCAGCAGAAGGATGCTGATCTAGAAGCCACTGGAGAAAGCCAGGAAGCTGACCATTACAAGGTGATTAGGGAAACTCATTCAGGAGCAGTGGGAGAGCCGAGGTGAAGAGGAAGCCAATGAGGTGGGAGTCTCCCCACAAACCCCTGGCTGTAGGTAGAACTGGCCTGAAAAGCAGGGGTCCACAGTTACTATGGAGCCATGTGCCCACAGGAGGGAGACCAAGGCCCTCAGGTCTTGGGAACTGGAGTCGGGCCACAAGGAGAGCACACGTGGGAATCAGGTGCTAGGCTTGCATCTGCTATTACTGAAAGCACCCATCCTTCTGTCTCGCTGGTCCCTCTGTAGGGCTGCAGGAGGCCATGTGTTCATCCTTGCTTTTGTCCAGGCCTTTGTGAATTCATACGTGTCTCCTCCGGTCTGTCCAATCATTCATCATCTAACCATCTTTGATCTGGCCAACCACCCTCCTTCCATCTTTCTATGCTTCCTCTCTTCCACTGATCTATCCTCTCTATTTCTAATCACCCTTTCTTCCTTCTTCCCATCCACCCATCCATCTCCCCAACCATTGGCCCACCCACCTGCCCTTACACCTGCCCACCAACCCATCCATCCATCCATTCATCCATCCTTCCAACTATCCATCCCTCCATCCATTCATCTACCCATCCATCCCTCCATCCACCCATCCACCCACTCATCTATCCAACCATCCATCCATCCATCCATCCATCCCTCCATCCATCCATCCATCCCTCCATCCCTCCATCCATCCATCCACCCACTCATCTATCCAACCATCCATCCTTCCGTCCACTCATCCATCCATCCCTCCATCCCTCCATCCATCCATCCACCCACTCATCTATCCAACCATCCATCCTTCCGTCCACTCATCCATCCATCCCTCCATCCCTCCATCCATCCATCCACCCACTCATCTATCCAACCATCCATCCCTCCGTCCACTCATCTATCCAACCATCCATCCATCCCTCCATCCCTCCATCCATCCATCCATCCACCCACTCATCTATCCAACCATCCATCCCTCCGTCCACTCATCCATCCCTCCACCCGCCTGCTTCCCTGTCTGCCATCCTCTTGCTCATCCATAGGATTCCCTGTATATGGCAGATAATCACACATGTACACTGTATTTTCTCATTTCTAGTGCTGTTTCGAATTGACTCCAGCATATTATCCTCACAGCCGCCCCATGGCATAGTCAGGACAGGGCTCCTCACCCCCATTTAGCTTGGAAATAGAACAACTTGCTTAGTTTCAAACAGTAAAGGTTAGAATCTGGCACCATTCTACCACACCAATCCGCATCTGACTTGCATTTGGGTGAGACCCTTGAGATTTGGTGGGCGGGTTAGTTATGAGGTTTGACCATGAGCAACCAGTCCTCGTGGAAATAAAGGTGTTAAGAGAAGGGAGCGTAGCATTTGCTCAGAGGTTGGTCCCTGCAGAGCAGCTTCAGAGCAGCTTCCTTCTGTGTTCTTTGCAAATACAGGTTTTGGGAAAATGAATCTGTGTGTTGTCCTCGGCTTTCCCATCTGTCAGCCAGCCTGGTGTGCAATGTGTATGTCCTCACGTACCCGGGGCAGGCACTCAACTTTGCCATCATCCTCTTTGGCTACTGGGCCTTTGGGGTAAGCCAGCACGTGCTGGGCCCACGCATCTCTCCCCAGACTGCTGAGCTCAGCCCTTTGGTTTTCTGGGAACAACTGTCCAGAACTCTGGGTTCATGGAGCTGCAATTCCCCTCTGTTGTTGGGGGGTGGGGTGGCCATCAATTGTGTTTAATAACCTAGAGAACGACAGCATAGCTTTGCCACTGGCTTTCCTAATAGCAGAGAGTGGTCTCTCTCTTTCCATCTCTCTCTCTTTCGAATAGCAATTCCACTGACTCCATTACCGAAATGGCTCTTGCCAACCCTGGCCAAGTTGCTATGTTGTTCTTTTATTGTTTCTCAGAAAAGCTCTTATTAATTAAGGTGAAAGCCAGACACAAATCGGGCCGCGCTGTGTTCTGAGGCACCTGGACTGAGCTGTTCTTTAGGGGCCCTGCAACTGTCACCTCCTCTTTGTCCGGGGCTTCTGGCCTCCCCTCAGAGTCCATCAAAGCCTGGGCCCTCACCCTGAGGCCCGGGGACATTTGCCAGCCACAGTGGGGCTGGTGGAAGAGATCGGAGCCGGCAGCACCCTCCGCTCCGCCGTGCTCAGTGGCCAGAGGGTGAGGGGGCAGTGACTGTGGGAGCAGACAGTGTCCCCTCCAGCTTCGGATCTCAGGCGCCATGTCCTGTTCGTGTCATGAGGTTCAGGGAAGTGTCAAAGGCAGTCCCGTCCTCAAGGGACCGAGCACTGAACTGAGGAAACGGGACACATGTCTGGGAACAACAGGACAACAGTCGAAGCTGGAGAGCTTCCAGCGCCCCAGGGCCATGAGGCCAGTCAAGGTCCTGGGGCACGCAATGGATGACTACTCTGCTTAGGGACAGGAGAGGAAAGGTCAGGGGTTTTTCTGGAGTCAGGAGACGTTAGAATGAGGCCTTGAGAACAAGGTCAAGTCAGAAGAAAAAGAGAGAGCACGCAAGAGCAGGGGAGGGCACAAGAAGTGGATCCCCAGTAGGTCTCAAGGGGCAAGGGAGGAGCCACGTGCAGAGACTAATAGGGCAAGACCAGCAGGGATGGGAGGCTGATGCCCAGCTCACGCTGGAGGGCAGTGGGGGCTCCCCGAATCCAGGCTCAGAAGGTGACGTCTCGTGAAGTGCTAGAGGCGTGAGAACGGCAGGGACGGGTTGAGGGCTCAGGGGTCAGGAAGGTACGCTCTGCCACGTGTCCGCTGCTAAGGTGCGGCCCTCCTCCTGAGCCATCTTTCTGGCCCTGGTAGATACTCAGCCTGATGTGGCTGAGTCCTCTTGGAGGACAGGGTGCCTGAAGCATTCCAGTTTGGCACAATGATGGTGGGCCGGGCCCTGCACCTGCAGAAACCCTTGCTGGGGAAGTGCACCTTCCAGGCCACCCCAACCCCAGCACCCATTTCCCGCTCTTCCTCCTGCCCGGGGCCCCTGGGAGGTATCTCTGCTGGCCTGTCGGCCCTCCTTCCTCCCTGTCCTCAGGAAGGAAAAAAGAGAAAAGATCCACCTGCCAAGGAAGCATCTTGTAATTCCAAAGGAGTGCAGAGCAATAGGCTCGCTGCTGATGGGTCGGTGCAGCTCCCAAGCAGCTTTGTAAATAAGCCCGAGGAATATTTATCAGGCCTTGTATACTTCCCCCCCGGCGAGATTCCCCCAGGCACCACCCTGGCTTGGCCCAGCTGCACGTTGGCTCCCTCCCTACAAAACAGGGCGGCTGGGGACACAACGAGTTGTCCCCCGGGGTCCCAGCTAAGAAGCGGCGGGGGGATGCAAGGTGGTGGCACTTGCTGCCCCTGGGCCTGGGGCTCTAAGCCCAGATTTAGAGCAGTGGCACCACAGAACCTCTCTGATAGGGGCACCCCCGGGGCCTCACCCTAAACTGCTCTTGGGGTGAAAAGGTATTTGCCGCAACCTTGCTGGGGGGCTCCTTCCTCCCTGTTCCGTCAGGAGCTTCCCGAGGCCCCTCTGATCAGATGGTCTCCATTGGCCCAATGAAGAAGATTTAAGGATTATCTTAATAATAAATCAGCAACCAAGCAGCAGACAGCCCGGGAGCGGTGAGGTTTTAGCACCTGCAGCTGCGGCTTCGGCTCCTTTGTCAAGGGTAGATGAGGGGGAAGAAAAACTCTCCTTTTTCAGGAAAGCAAAGGGAGCGCAGGTGTCCCCAGGGGCCATCTGCAAGCCGAAGCATTTGGGAAAAAGGCAGTTTTATGTTTTTTTCTTCCTTTCCCCTCCAACTAACAATGACTCGTGAAAGCAAAACCTCCGTTTCCCTCTCGGCTCGGATGAGCCCGGTGAGCTATGTGGGTTCCTGAGCGTCCAAGACAGCTGAGCACGGAGGCCCCTTTCCTGGGTCCCGGGTGGGGCCCGAAGGCCCAGTGACGGCCGGGACCACCAGCTTTCCTGGGCATCTGCAGGGGCTTCATCTCAGCTGTGTGGCTCAGATCTGCCCCGGATGAAATGCATCCGCTGCGGCCCGTCTGCCCTCGTGTGGGCACCCAAGTTGGTAGTGAGTCCTGGACAAAACGGCAGACCTCCTGCCGAGTCCTCCCCACCATCCCATCCGGGGCGCTCACAACCACCCGAGGGAGCTGGTGGCACTTCTCTTTCCCGTTTTCTGGAGGGGCAGAGTGGTGGTGTGGCCACCCCGCCAGCCAGGAAGCAGTGGGGTTGGGACTTGGCCCCCCTCTCCCTGCCCCCAGCACTCTGGGCCACCAGACATGCCCCGAATTGCTTGCCTTCCTCCCACTTTTAAGTCAAGTGCCAACCTGCCCTCCCTTGAGTCCGCACCTGCCTGGCCTGGTTCTGCAGAAATGCCCCCTGCCTCCCCAGGCAGCAGCAGGAGAAGGATGTGAAATGCAGAGTCGGGGCGTCAGCACGTGTGCTTTGGTTTTTCTTCCTGCCCCACCCTCCGGCTCTGCCGGCCGCCATGGTCCTGTTGAAGACCGTGGGCGGCGTGCTCGGCCAGTGCTGGCTGCCTCTGTCCACATCACCGTGGACGGTTGTGGGGGGTGGGCTGGAGAGGAAGGGAGGTGCCTGTGCTGGGAGGTGAGGGGGGCTTGCACCTGCTTCCCAGCCTGGAACGCTTGCTTCCCCAGCTGTGATCCTAGATTGTGGATTCATGCTCACACCAGCCTCTGAGCCTTTGTTCTTGCTGTTCCTCTGCCTAGCTATACCCTTCCCCTCTTCTCCCCCTGCCGGTTTCAGAAAAGAAGAGATCGCTCCTCCCCACATCTGGCCTCTTGGCACCTCAGCTCCTTCCGGCTGTGTGCCTCATTCTGACACACATCCCCCAGAGGGAACAGAGCGCAGGGCAGACGTCTTGGCCCTGGGCTCCCAGCCCCAGCGCGGGCCCGCGTTCTGAAGTGCATCGCACCATTCTCTTTCTCTGTGAGTTCTCGGCAACAGCTCCTGGTCCGCTTCTGGGAGGCAGACTATGACCAGCTGAGCCGGCCGTACACCCCCCTTCCCGGGAGTGTCTGCCAAGCCCGGAGAAGCCGCCAGGCATCAGCTCCCATTTGTGCATCTCTTTCTCCTAGATCCCTACCAGATATTTACACTTTATGATTACCCACGATTATCCAGGTGGAATGGACTTGGCACAGGAAAGGGGAGTCATATGAATGCAACAAGAGCACAAAGATGAACTCAAGTGACGGTAAAAGAGGCGGCGTCCTGTCCTGAGGCAGGTTCCCCAGCCTGCCAGGCAGTTCCTAGCAAACGACAGACCAGAGGACGTCATTCTTGCCCAGATCACAAGTCACGCCAGCCCGCCATCGGCCCTGCCAACTGAGCAGCAGTGGTCAGGCATCCCACGCCCCCCCACCCCCCGCCCATCGACCACAGCACCTTCAGGACCAGTCAGAGCAGACCTGGCATCACCCAGACCCTCAGGCCTGTTGTGGCTGCCCAGCCACGTGTGGGGCATGTCACAAGCATTAGAAGCTCTGAGCCCACGTGTCAACAGTAATCGTAATCACTGACCTTGAAAGGGGGCCGTGAAGGGGTCAGGCACTGTGTCCGTCTGTCCGGGTGTCCCTCCTTCCTTTCTCCTCCTCTCTTCTCTCCTCTTCTTTCTTTCAAAAAACAATTTCTATTTTAAATTTATCTGCTGTTTGCCAGCCTTTTACTATGGTTAACTTTTAGGGATTACTTTGCTTTGTTTTAAATTCTATAAAAGTATTGTTGAGAAACATTGAGGAAAGTGTGTATACATACATGTATACATAAATATATAAAATAAGTGTGAAGTTTGATGTCTTTTCACAGACTGAGCCCACATTGTGACCGGCGCCCAGACCCAGACCCAGACCTTGGCCATACCCCGGAGCCCACCGCCCTGACTTCTAACAACACAGATTACGGTTGCCTGCTTTAAAAAAAAAAAAAAAAAAAAAAAAGCGGTCACTATGTTTTGCTTTGTTTCATTTTGTGAGACAGAATACCATTTGTTTTCTTTTTAATTATATGGTTAGAAAGAACATGTTTTAAAAATGGACTTTCTGAGGGACACACGATGTTACTTGTCCCCAAAATATGTGGGCAATATGTTAATAGGCTTTTTATTATCTTTTTGCTCTATGATCTATTTTGTGCTTTGTTGCAGATTTTCTGAGAAGTGAATTTGGAACATGGAATGGGGTGTATGAGGGTGTGGTGCTGCAGGTGGAACAGCATATGTGTTTGTGGTAACTCTTTCACTGAGGCAAAATTTACATGCAGTAAATTCACAGATAAGCGGACAATTGAATGAGTTTTGAGTAATGCAAATGCCCATGCAACCACCACTCCCAGCAAGACAGAGAACATTTCTATCATCCCAGAAAGTGCCCTCGTGGCCCTTCTGGTTCACCCCCACTACAACCACTGTTCTAATTTCCATCACTGTAGACTAATTCTCCCTGCTCACGGACCACATCCATGTGTCATGAGACAAGAGGTGCTCATTTGCTTTCGAGATTCTTCCCTATTGTTGCATGAACCCGTTTATTCTTTTTTTACATTGAGTATTTCATTGTACGAACAATTTATTTTAGTATTAATAGACATTTCCATTGTGCCCATTTTTATGGACACATGTTCTCTTTTCTCTTGAGTGAATGAAATTGGTTTGTGGTAGGTTGGTTGTGTGTTTACCTTTTTTTTTTTTTAAGATTTTATTTATTTATTTGACAGAGAGACAGCGAGAGAGGGAACACAAGCAGGGGGAGAGGGGGAGGGAGAAGCAGGCCTCCCGCCGAGCAGAGAGCCCGACGTGGGGCTCGATCCCAGAACCCTGGGATCATGAACTGAGCCAAAGGCAGACACTTAACGACGGAGCCACCCAGGTGCCCCGTGTGTTTACCTTTTTAGGAAACTTAGAAACAGTCTCCAAAGTGGGTGGGCCACCCTGCACTCCCACCAGCAAATGTATGAGAGTTCCAGTTGCTCCACGTCCTCACAGGTGAAAGATATGATCAATCTCTCCGATGTTGACCATTCTGACCAATGTGAGTGGTATCTCGTCGTGCTGTTTCCCTAGTGAGTGGTGATACTAAACGACTTTATATGGGCTTATGGTCCATTTGTGTGTCTTCCTTGTGAAGTGTCTACTCAAGTCTTGTTCTGCTTTTGTTTTGTTTCTTGTTGAATTTTAGGAATTCTTTATTCTGGATGTAAGTTCTTTATCAGATATTTGTATTGCGAATATTTCCTTCCTATCCATGACTTGCCTTTTTATATATTCGGTGTTGACTTTGGATGAGCAGAGGTATTTGTAATTGTGAAGAAGTCCAATTTGCCAATGTTTCATTTGGTGGTTAGTGCTTTTTGGATCCTAAGAAATCTGCCTGCCTCAAGTTCATGAAGATACTCTTGTATGTATTCTGCTAGAAACTTTAGAGTTCTAGCTTGTGTGTGTAGGTCTCTGATCTACCTCAGATTAAATTTTATGTGTGATATGAAGTGGAGGTCAAGGCTTATTTTCTCCTGTATGTTTCCTGCTTTTCCCAGTCCATTTGCTGAAAAAAACATTTCTTTCTCATTGAAGGTGCCACTGCCTTGACACCTTTGTAAAAAATCAATTGACTGAATGCATCCAAATCTATTCTCTGGATTCTTCATTATGATCCATTGATCTATTTCTCTGTGATTCCATCAATACCACACCATCTTGATTACGGTAGCTTTTGATGCATTTTGAAATCAGAGAGTGTGCGTTCTCCAGGTTGGTTGTTTATTTTCAAGATTGTTTTGGCCATTCTAGGTCCTTCGAATTCCCACTGAAATTTTAGAAACAATTTGTCAGAAGCATTCTACAAAAATGTCTGATACTCGGATTGGAATTTTGTTGAAACTACAAGCATCCATCGTTCAGTTTGAAAGAACTCGCACTTTAGCAATACTGAGTCTCCAAGCCATCCACGTGGTTTATCCATTTAGACCATTAATTTCTCTTAGCATTGTTTTCTACTTTTTTTATATGCAGGCTGTGTACAACTTTAAAGTCATTCTTAAGTGTTTCATGTTTTTTGATGCTATTGAAAATGGAATTGTTTCAAAATTTCATTTCCAATTCTTTGCTGCTAGAATAAAAAATATAATTGATATATTTTATTGATATATGTGTGTGTGTATAATATATTTGTATCCTATGGCCTTATTAAAAATACTTATTAGTCCTAGTGGTTACTTTCATATATTCTTCAAAATTTTTTACATAGTCATAAAATCTATATGCATAGTGAGGCTTGTGTTTTCTTTCCAATCTACACAACTTTTATTTTTCTTGCTTTATTACACAACTAGGAACGTCAGGACAATGGTGAATAGCCAATGGTGAGGGCAGACATTCTTGCCTGTTCCCAATCTTCAGAGAAAAGTCTTCAATGTTTCAGTAATAATTAAGATGTTAACAAAGATTTTCATAGATGTATGTCCCTTATCAGATTGAAAAACTTCTCTTTGTGGGGCGCCTGGGTGGCTCAGTTGGTTAAGCAGCTACCTTCGGCTCAGGTCATGATCCTGGAGTCCCGGGATCGAGTCCCGCATCGGGCTCCCTGCTCAGCAAGGAGTCTGCCTCTCCCTCTGACCCTCCTCCCTCTCAAGCTCTCTGTCTCACATTCTCTCTCTCTCAAATAAATAAATAAAATCTTAAAAGAAAAAAAAAAGAAAGAAAAAGTTCTCTTTGTGTCCAAGTTTGGGAACAGTTTTAGTCATGAATAAGCACTGAATTTTGTCAGATACCTTTTCTTATGAAATGATCTTTTGAAATGATCGTATGGTTTTATTTTGTTAATATGGTGAATTATATTGGTTTTAAGATTTTTTTTTTATTTGAAAGAGAGAGAGAGAGAGCTTGAGAGAGAGAGAGATCATGAGCGAGAGGGAGAAGCAGACTCCCTGCTAAGCAGGGAGCTCAATGTGGGACTCAATCCCAGGACCCTGAGATCATGACCTGAGCCAAAGGCAGATGCTAAACTGACCGAGCCACCTAGGCTCTGTATATTGGTTGGGTTTAAATGTTATACTACCTTTGCATTCCTTGAAAAAACTCAACTTAATTATGATGTATTATCATCTTCCATGTTACTGAATTCAGTTTGGTAACATTACGTTAGGGATCCTGGCATCTGTTTCATGAAGAATATCTGTGTATAGTTTTCTTACAATGCCTCTGTCAGGTTCTGGTGTCAGGATTATGCTGACTTCCTAAGATAATTTGATAAATATTTTCCTTTTGGTTTTCTAAAGGCATCTATGTAAAAGTTGTGTTATTTTTCCTTTCTGTGTTTGACAGTACTCACCAGTAAAGCACTTGGGGCCTGGAATTTCCTTGTGGGGTCTATGTATCTTCTTTGCTGAAGTATGTGTTCAAATCTTAAGGCCATTTAAAAAAATTTTTTGTCATCTCATTGAAGAATTATATGAAGTCTTTATGTGTCGTGGATAAAAGTCTGTTGTCAATGATGTGTTTTGCGAATATTTCTCCCAGGCCATGGCTTGCCTTTGCCTTTTCTTAACAGTGTCTTTGGAAAAACAAATTTTTAAAATTGTGATGAAGCACACTCAAGCTAATTCTCTCACGATCCAAGCTGTTGCGTGTATCAACAGCTAGTTCCTTTTCACTGCCGAGTAGTATTTTATGGTATGGATATACCACAGTTTATTTAACCATGGTGCCAGTGAAGCCCATCTGTGTTGTTTTCTTTTTTCTTTTATTTTCTTTATTTTTTAAGTAGGCTCCACGCTGACCTCAAATGTGGGGCTCAAACTTACAACCCTGAGATCAACACCTGAGCTGAGATCAAGAGTTGGACGCTTAACCAACTGAGCCACCCAGGCGTCCCTGGGTTGTTTCCTTTTTGTCTACTATGAATAAAGCTGCTACAGACATTTTTGTACAGGTTTTTGCATAAACATTAAGTTTCCATGTCTCTGGATGAATGACCAAGTGTGCAATTGCCGGGGCATGTTGCAATTGTGGTTCATAGGAAACTGCCACGTGGTTTCCCAGATTGGCTGTACCACTTCACATACCCACCGTTGATGTACAAGTGACCTGGTTTCTCTACATCCTCGCCAGCATTTGATATTATTGCTATTTTTTAAGCCATTCTGATAGATACACTGTGATAGCTCATTAGGTGTTTCATTTGCATTTCCCTAATGGCTAATGATGGTGAGCAAATTTTCATGTGCTTATTTGCCATCTATATACCCTTTCCAGTGAAATGTCCATTCATGTCTTCTGCCCATATTATAATTGCACTGTTTGTTTCTTAGAATTTCACGGATTCCTTATGCATTCTAGACACAAGTCATTTGCTGAATATGTAGTTTGCAGATATTTTCTTACAGTTTGTAGCCTGTCTTTTTACCCTCTTAATGGAGTCTTTTGCAGAGGAAAATTTTAAAATTTTGACGAGGTTCACTTTATCCGTTTTTCCTTTTACAGATTATGCTTTTGAGATCAATTTGAAGAACTCTGCCTGGCGCTAGATTCCGGAGATGGTCTTTTATGTAATTTTCTAAATACTTTGTGTATAGTATTTAGTTCAACGTTCATTATTTTGTCTATGGAGATCTAAATGCTTCTCTAGCACTATTTGTAGAAAGACTGCCCTTCCTCTGCTAAATTGCTTTTTCACCTGTGTCAAAAGTCAGTCAGACACTGACTGAAATGTGTGTGGGTCTATGTCCATGTTCTCCATCTGATTCCACTCACCTATGTGTTTGTTCCTCCAATGATCCCGCACTGTCTTGATTACTGTGGCTACAGAAGAAGCCTTCATATCAGGTAAAATAATTCCTCCCACTTCACTCTTCTTTGTTGTTTCAACTATACCCCAGGGCCAGTGTCTACGTAAGTTTTAGAATATGCTTTTTTATGTCTATAAGACAAACGTAGACTTTGATAGGAATTGCTTTAAACCCATAGATCAGTTTGGGGTGAGCTGACATCTTTATTACATTGAATCTCACAATCCATAAATATGGTACGTTTCTCCATTTAGTTAGGTCTTTATTTCTGCAGCATTTTATAATTTTCAGCATATAGATCATGCCCAGGTTTTGTCCAGTTTCCACCGAGCATTGGGCTTTCCTTGGAGCAATTGTAAAATACTACTGTATTGTAAATACTTTTTTCTCGGGCAGTTTTAGGTGCACGGCACAATCGAGCAGAAGGTATAGAAAGTTCTCATACACACCCCGCCCCCCAGCTGCAAGTACGGCCTCCTTCAGTACCAATATCGCATCTCCCCCCAAGAGCAGTACATCTGATACAATCGAAGAGCCACACTGACACATCCTTATCACCCAGAACCCAAATCTTACAGTAGGGTTCAGCCTCGGTGTTGTATGTTCTTTGGGTTTAGACCAACGTATAATGCTGTGTATCCACCATTCTCGGATCATTGGTACCATACAGAGTAATGTCACTGCCCCCCAAATCCTCTGTGTTCCACTACTCATCCCTCCCTGCCCCTAAGCCCTAACAACCCCTGATCTTCCTCCTGTCTCCATAGTTTTGCCTTTTCCAGAATGTCACATAGTTGGATGTAGCCTTTTCAGATGGACTTCTTTCATTCAGTAATATGCGTTTAAATTTCTTCTTCATGGCTTGATAGCTCATATCCTTTTGGCCTGGAATAATATCCCATTGTTTGGATGTACTACAGGTTACTTATCCATTCCCCTGCTGAAGGACACCTTGGTTGTTTCCAAGCTTTGGTAATTATCAACAAAGCTGCTACAAATATGTGCAAGTTTTGCGTGAACGTAAGTCTTCAACTCCTTTGGGTAAATACTGAGGAGCATGATTGCTGGAGCATATAGTAGGAATACGTTTAGTTTTCTAAGGAACTGCCAACCTGTCTTCCAAAGTAGCTGAGCCATTTTGCATTCCCACCAGCCATGAGCGAGCACTTCTGCTGCTCCACATCCTTGCCAGCAGCTGGTATTTTTGGTATTCTGGATTTTGGTAACTCAGTGTTTCAATGTGCACTTCCCGGACATGCTGTGGAGCATGTCTTCATTCGCTTATTTGCCATATATATATATATGACAATTACTACATAGCTATATAGAGATCTATCTAGATATATTATAGATATATCTTGGGCGAGGTGTCTTTGGTTAAGGTCTTTGGCCCATTTTGAAATCAAGTTGTTTGTTTTCTTATTGTTGAGCTTGAGAGTCTTTTGTATATTTCAGAGAACAATTCCTTTAGCAGACATGCCTTTTGCACATATTTTCTCCCAGCCTGTGGCTTATCTTTTCATTCTTTTGGCAGTGTCTTTCACAGAGCAGAAATTTTTAATTTTCATGAAATATAGCTTGTCAGTTTTCTTTTCACGAATATCCTTTGGTGAACTTCCAACATGCTTGTCATGCCTCGCCCTGCCCCCCCGCCCCCACCCAGCCGCTCTTGAGGTGAGGCAGGATGGCGCTTGTGGGCTGGAGCTTGGTATTTCCCTTCTCAGGTAAGACACCAGCCATTAGGCCCCGCTTAGATCGTTTCTCAGAGGGCGCACCTTATCTAGAAGAACTCGATGCTCTGCCTTAATTCAAAACGATTCCCCCTCCTGCCAGGGACTTTTTCTCTAATACCCACGGTGAGGACCTGGCTGACCCTCTGGAGGCAAAATCCACAAAAGCGTGGGCCCCCCGGTGACTAGATCCCCTGGGAGTTTTTACTTCTGAGACTTGCCCACACTGAGCCTCCCACAATTTGTCAACCGTGGTTTGGTTTTCCTTCTGTGGGTGCTGGCTCCCGCAGGGGTTCGCGGTTGTGGGTTTCTGCTCCGGTCAGCTGTGGCGCTCCCTACTTGCCTGCTGGTCTCTTCAATTTGGGGGGGCTGCAGTTTGCCCTGTGACCCCCCCCTTCTCTGACTGATCTGAGAAGACTTGTTGATTTGTCAGCTTGTTCATCTTTGTACTGGCTTGTAGGACAGAGCGGCAACTCCCAGCCTCTTACAGCCACTCTAGAAACCAGAAGTCCAGCATTAGGTTTTAGGTTGTGGTTTCCTCATGTTCTTCATTGGCAGTTACAAATATCATTGATGTTCACACACCGATATTGTATCTTGCAATATTGCTGAACTCATTTATTACTATTCGGAGGTTTTGGGGTGGGGGTTGGCGTTGATTTCAAATGTGATACTTAGATCCCTCAAGTCATGTGCAAATAGAGACAGTTTTATTCATTCTTTGCAGTCTGTGTGCCTTTTATCTCTTTTCCTTGCCTTATTACAGTAGCTTCAACATCCAGTACTATTTTAATCTTAAGAAAGTACACCGTCTTTTATTGTAAATTGTGATGTTTGCTAAAGGTTTCTGTAGTTGCTCATCATTGGGCTAATATCCCTCCAATTCCTAGTTTGCTGAGAGTTTTTACTGTGAATGGATATTGAATTTTGTCCAAGGCCTTTCATGTACCTGTTGAGATGATCATATGCTTTTTGTCTGTGGTCCATGGATATGAATGATGTTGATTTATTTTCTAACATCAAGCCAGTCTGAGTTCCCAGGATAAGTTTCCCCTCGTTATGAGATATTACTTACATATATGAATGGATTCAATTTGCAAGGATCTTGTGGAGGGGTTTTGTATCTATGTTTATGAGGGATATTCTGTCGTTCTCTGTTCTTGTAATGTGTTTGAGCGTGCGCTCCTCTTCTATTTTCTGGATGAGTTTGCATGGAATCGGTATTATTTCTTCCTTAGATGTTCAATAGAATTCCCTAGCAAAGCTATTTGGGCCTGCAGTTGTCTTTGTGAGAAGGTTTTGAAGTTCAAATTCATTTTTTTTTTAACACTTGTAGGACAGTTCAGGCTATACGTTTCACCTCAAGTGAGTTTGGTGGTTTGTGTCTTTTAAGGAATGTGTCCATTTGATCTCGGTTACTGAATTTACCAACAAAATGTTGTTCCTAATATTCACTTGATGATGTCGTTTTCATCTCTATGGGATCTCTAATTCTGTCATTGGTAGTTAATATCTGATTTTTCTCCCTGATCAACCTGAACAGAAGTTTATCAATTTTACTGACATTCTCAAAGAATAAGCTTTTGATTTTATTGATTCTTCTATATTGTTTTTCGCCTTCCTCTTGTACTTTGGGTTTAATTTACTTTAAAAAAAGTTTTTTTAAGGTAGAAGTTTAGATCAGTCAAGTTTTTTCCCACTTTTCTAATACATGTTTGAGGTTTTCTTTTTTTTAATTTAAATTCAATTATGAATAAAAGCCCACAAATTTTAAGTCGCTTTAATTTTTATTCAGTTCAAATATTTTATCCTTTCTACTGTGATTTCTTCTTCAATCCTTGGATTATTTAGAAGTATACACTGTAGTTTTAAATATTTGCAATTTTCCAGGTATTTTGATACTGATTTCTAGTTGAAGTCCACTGTGGTCAGAGAATGTTATTTGTATAATTTCAATCCTCCTAAATTTACTGAAAGTTGTTTTATGGTCCACAGTGTGATCTATTTGGGCAAATGTTTCACGTGTCCTTGAAGAGAACGTGTATCCTATTGTTGTTACTGACAGTACCATTCAGGTGTTCTGGATCTTCACTGACTTTCCGTCTGTTTTACCGATTACCAAGAGAAGGCCGTTGAAAACCACAATTAATTCTGGATTCGCCTATTTTTCCTTGAAATCTGTCAGTTTTCTGAAGCTCTATTCCTTGGTGTGTACGTGTTCAGGACGATTAGGTTCTCTGGATGAACAGTCCTCCTTATCCTTGTAATATTCCTCGCTTGTAAATCTATGTCATCATATTTAAGCAAGAAGCTCCAGCTTCCTTTTGGTAAGTCCTAGAATTGTGTTTTTCTCCATCCTTCTGCTGTTCCTTGTAAATCTTGCAGTAGGTTTCTTAGGGACAGCACAGAGTTGAGTATTCTTTTTATATCCACTGCTATAGTCTCTGCCTTTTAATTGGTGTGTCTAGACTATTTGCGTTTTTTTAAATTAAATTTTATTATTTTATTTATTATATTATTTTTATTTTATTTATTTATATGTATTTTATTAATAATACATTATTCACATATAATGTATTATTGGTTTAGAGGTACAGGTCTGTGATTCGTCAGTCTTATAGAACACCCAGTGCTCATTACATCACATGCCCTCCTTAATGCCCATCCCCCAGTTACCCTCCTGCCACCCCCCTCCAGCAGCCTTCAGTTTGTTTCCTATGATTAAGAGCCTCTTATGGTTTGTCTCCCTCTCTGGTTTTATCTTGTTTTATTTTTTCATCTCTTCCCCTATGATTCTCTGTTTTGTTTCCTAAATTCCACATGAGTGAGATCATACGATAATTGTCTTTCTCTGATTGACTTATTCCACTTAGCGTAATACCCTCTAGTCCCATCCACGTTGTTGCAAATGGCAAGATTTCATTTTTTCTGATGGCTGAGTAATATTCCATTGTGTGTGTGTGTGTGTGTGTGTGTCTGTGTGTATATATATATATATATCTCTATATCACATCTTCTTTATCCATTCATCTGTCGTTGGACATCTGGGCTCTTTCCATAGTTTGGCTATTGTGGACATCACTGCTATAAACATTGACTATTTGCATTTAATGTGAGAATTGATAGGGTTGAGCTTAAATGATCTTGGTGCACGTTTTTCTATCTACCATCTATCTGTTTGCCATTTCTTTCTCCTTTTTTTGTCTTGTGGCTGGAGAGTTTCAAGGTCACAGCTCAGGGAGCGGGAATGCAGACTAGAGTCCTGGTCTCTGTGAGCTGAGCAGAGTTTGGGGTTCAGGGAGGCCAGGTGGTGAGAATCTGTGTCAGAGTCAGGAGAGAAAACCTAACACAGAGGAAACACGAGGCATTGGGAGAGGGGCCCCCTGGAGTCTAGCTGAGTGTTGCTCCCCACCGGTGTGCAAGGAAGCGATTATGGCGGGAAAACTGTGGGAAAGCAACAGGGAGACTGGTGCCTGCCAATCAAGCGAGGCCATTTGCCACAGGTGCACTCCCACGACCCGCGGGGGAAATATACTGTGACGCGTGGGGCACAGAGTAAGGCACCCATGGACCACCGTCTTATGTGCGGCTTGCTTTCACCGGACTGATTTCTGTTTTTATTGTTATTACTTCCTTTATCCTCTTACTTGGGAGTAATTTGCTCTTTTTCTAGCCTCTTGAAAGGTAAATGAGATCACTGGTTTTTAAAACTTTCTCTCCTTTCCAATACCAATGAAAACAACAGGGATCCCTCGAAGCCCCTGCTCCAATCGCACCTGACAAGTTTTGACATGCTGAGTTTTCATGACTATTCAGTTTAGAATTTAAAACGTTCCTTTGTGATTTCATCTTTGATCCATGTGTTAGTTAAATCAGTGTAGCATCAGTGCAGCAAATATTTGGGAGCTTTTCTATCTTTTTTCATTGATTTCTAGTTCAGTTGCACTATGTTCATAGAAACATAAGACACCTCTGTGAGTGTTCAATCTTTTGAAGTTTATGGAGACATTTTTTGGCCTCGCATGTGGTCTATCTTGATGCGTAGACTTTGCTGTGTAGGTCTTTCCACGTCTACATGAAAGAACGTATATTCTAGAGTTGCTGGGTATGGTGTTCCACAGATGTCAATTAGGAAAGGTGCTTGATAATGTTGGAGTCTTCAGTATGTTGATTTTTGGGGTCCAGTGGTACTACCAGTTTCAGAGAGGAAGTGTTAAAAATCCATCTATGACTGTGGACTTCTCTATCCCTTTGGTTCTATTGAGTTTTTCCTTCATGTATATTGAAATTTTGGTATCAGGGGCATATGCATTCATGGTTGTTAACACTTTCCTGATGGATGGTGAAATGTTTTCGTTATCATCATGAAATGTTCCTTTTTATCTCTGGTAATCTTCCTTGTAGTCTACCTTGTGTGATATTAATGTGACCAGACCAACTTAATTGTGCTGTTTGCATAATCTTTTTCTATTCTTTTACTTATAACCCACCATGTCTTTGTTTTAACTATTTCTTATAGACCAAATATAGTTGGATCTTGCATTTTTTTTTTTAAAGATTTTATTTATTTATTTGACAGAGAGAGCGAGAGAGCACAAGCAGGGGGAGCAGTAGAAGGAGAGGGAGAAGCAGGCTTCCTGCTGAGCAAGGAGCCCGATGCGGGGCTCGATCCCAGGACCCTGGGATCATGACCTGAGCTGAAGGCAGACAACCATCTGAGCCACCCAGGCGCCCCTGGATCTTGCATTTTTAAATCTAATTGGACAAGATTTGCATTTTATTTTTTATTTTAAAGATTTTATTTATTTATTCATGAGAGACAGACAGAGAGAGAGAGAGAGAGAAGCAGAGGGAGAAGCAGGCTCCCAAGGAGCAGGGAGCCCGACGCGGGACTCGATCCCAGGACTCCGGGATCATGACCTGAGCCGAAGGCAGACGCTTAACCATCTGAGCCACCCAGGCGCCCCAAGATTTGCATTTTAATTGGAGTGTTTAGTCCATCTGTATTTTAATATAATGATTGATAAAGTCGGTTTAAGTCTACCCTTTGCTAATTTGATTTTAATGTGTCATTTTCTCCTTTCTCTGCTTTTTGCCTTCTCTTGGGTTAACAACATTTTTAAAGAGTTTTTTGTGTTTTTTTTTTTTAAGATTTTATTTATTTATTTGACACACAGAGAGAAAGCACAAGTAGGCAGAGAGGCAGGCAGAGAGAGAGGGAGAAGCAGGCTCTCCACTGAGCAGGGAGCCGGACGTGGGGCTCGATCCCAGGACACAGGGATCATGAGCCGAGCCGAAGGCAGCCGCTTAACCGACTGAGCCACCGGGTGCCCCTTAAAGAGTTTTTAATATCCCATTTTAGCTTCCTGTTATTGTTTAAAATATTTTCATCCTTCTACTTTGATTTTAATGTTTGTTCCAGGGATAATATGTACTTTTTTCCCCATTTATTTTTTTAATTTGTGGTAAAATACACAAATATAAAACTTACCATCTAATCACTTTTAAGGGCAGAGTTTCAGGGGCATTAAATACATTCCTAACGTGCTACCATTACCACCATCCATCTCCAGGATTCCTTTCATCTGCTACAACGGAAACTCTGTCTTTCACCATTAAGTATGATGTTAGCTGCAGTTTTGTCTTTTGTAGATGCCCTTTCCCAGGTTAAGGAAGCACCCTTCTGTTCATTGTGTAGAGAATTTTTACCAAAAGTGGATGTTGAGTTTTGTCAGGTACTTTTCCCTCATCTACTGAAATAGGACTTTCCTTCTATAATCTGTCTATATGGTCAATTGCGTCGATTTATTTTCTAACGTTCAACCGTCTTGCATTCCCAGCACAAACCCCATTTGGTAATGATGTATATCACCATTTTATATATTGCTGGATGTGACTTACCAATATATATTCTTTTGATTCACTAATATTTTGTTGGTGATGTTTGTGTCTATGTTCATGAGGTACATTGATCTTTAGTGTCCTTCTAACATCTTGGGTGGTGACGTCAAGGTGATGCTGGCCCCATAAAATGAGTTGGAAAGTGTTCTTGCCTCTTCCATTTTCTGGAAGAGCTGAAGCAGAATTGGTGTTATTACTTCATTAAATGTTGGGGAGAAGTTGCCTTTGAAATAAGCTGGGCCCGGAGTTTTCGTTGTCAGAAGATTTTAATCTAAAAATTCAATTTCTTTAGCAGATATAGGCATATTCAGGTTATCTCTTTTGTCTTGAGTGAGTTTTGGTGTTTTGTGTCTTTCAATTAATTTGTCCGCTTCATCTAAATTGAATTTATGGCATAGAGAGATCACCTTACTATCTTTTTAATATCTGTAGGGCCTGCAGCGATAGCCCATCTTTCATTTTTTTTTTGATATTTACAATTTGTGTCTTTATTTTGTTCAGTTTGTCTAGAAAGTCATCAAGTATACTGATCTTGTCAAATAACTTTTGGTGTCACTTATTTTCTCTATTTTCCTATTTTTAATTATCCTAATTTCTGCTCCTATTTATCTCCCTCCTTCTTTCTTTGGGTTTAACTTGCTCTCTTTCTGGTTTTTACAGTGGAATCCTAGATTATTTACTCAATACTTCCTGTGTGATCCACAGGTTATTTAGAGGTATGTTGTTTGATTTCCAAATATTTGTGGATGTTCCAGATGTCTGTCTTTCATTGATTTCCAGTTTAAGTCCCTTATGGTCAGAGAATATACACTGTGTAATTTTAATTCCTTTAAGGTTAATTTTTTAACGGCCCAGAATATGATTTATTTGCATGAAAGTCCCATTTGCACTTGGGAAAAGTGTTCTGTTACTATCAGCTGGAGTGGTCTATAAATATCAACTAGACAAAACTGACGTTTGCTCAGGTCTTCCCTAGCCTTGCTGATTTTCTGTCTTATTCTATCAATTAGTGAGAAATATAATTGTGGATTTGTCTATTTCTTCTTTCGGGTCAATCAGTTTTTGTCTCATCTAGTCTGGTGCTCTGCCATCAGGGGCATCCGTATTTGGGGCTGTTACGTCTTCTTTGTGAATTGATTCCTGTATCATGATGTGACAGCCTTGTTCCTACCTGGTAGTTTTTTTGAAGTCTTTTTGTCTGCTATTAATGTAGCCACTTCTGCTTTATTTTGATTGGTATTAACGTGGCATATCGTTTTCCATCCTTTTACTTTTAATCCATCAACATGAGGAGCCAGCAGACTTTTTCTGTGAAGAGCCAGTAAATAACTATTTTAGGTTTTGTGGCCACATATGGTTTCTGTCTTCTCTTCCTCCTCTTCTTCTTTGCAACCCTTAAGACTTGTGAAAACCATTCTTTAAAACAGGGCATAGGCTGCACGTGGCCTGTGGGCCGGTTTGCCGCTCCGTATACAATTATATTTAAGGTGCATTTCTTACAGACAGCATCTAACTGGGTCTTTTTTTCCCCCCTTTAATCCAATGTGGTAATGTCTGTTTTTAATCACTGTGTTTAGACCATTCACATTTAATGCAATTATTGCTATAGTTGAATTTAGGTCTAGGTCCTGACATTTTATTTTTCTTTCTCATTTTTTTCTCTACTCCCTTTCCTGCCTTTTGAAAATGTTTTCTGAAAGTATTTTTAGTATTCCATTTATTTTGTCTATTGGCTTTTGGCTCTATCTCTTTGTGTTACTTTTTAATTGTTACTTTAGGGACAGTATACATACCCAACATTTCACAATCTATTTAGAATTGACATTTTACCACTGCATGTAAAATATAATCATAGAATCACCTTTACTTTCTCCAGGTTAGACCCTCACCTTGTCTCTGTTATAGTTGTCATAGTATTGTATACATCACATCTCCCAGGGCCATATTTGCTTTTTAAAGTTATACATATTTTAAAGTACTTAAGAGGAGAAAAAAGGTAGTCCATTCGCCCCAATATTTACCTTTGTTCTTGTTCTTCTTCTTCATTTCTGATACTCCAAGTTTTATTCTGTATCGTTTCCCTTTTGTCTGGAGAATGTACTTTCATATTTCTTTTAGAGCAGGGCTGCTAGTGAATGAATGAATGCCTTGTTTTTTCTTCTGAGTGTGTCTTTATTTTGCCTTCATTTGTGAAAAATACTTTGCGGAACTTAGAATTCTGAGTTGACAGTTCTTTGGCTGCACATTTTTAAAGATTTTTTTTCCCCATCTTTCGACCACCACTGTTTCTGATGACAAATCTTCGGTCATTATTTCTCTCCACGTAAGGGATAACTTTTTTCTGCTTTCAATATTTTTCTTTGTCTTTGGTTTACAGTAATTTGATTTTGATGTGTCTGGGTGTGGTTTTCTTTGAGTTTATCCTGTTTGGAGTTCTGTAAGCCTCTTGAACCTGGCAATTTATGTCTTTTGATATATTTGGGAAGGTTTGGCCGTTATTCTTTCAAAAACATTCTTTTTTTTTTGGATTTTGGTGGAAACTGAGAATTTTGGGGGCCATTCAAAATAAATATATTCTGGAGATCCACTGTAATACCTAGGGCCTCTGATTAATAATACCGTGTTGTATAAATGACTTGCTAAGAGGATAGATCTTGTATTAGGTGCTCTTACCACAGAAGAGGGGTCAGGAAAACTTAGAGGTGATGGGGTGAAGGGATGGCATTGATAGTGACAATGGGGTTGTGGGCCTATACTCAGCTCTAAACACACCAATTATCTATAGGTTATAATTTAAAATATAATCTCTTATAATTTATAATTTATAGATTATAAATCTATCATTCAATGCACTAAATAGCTATAGCTTTTTCTGGGTCAATCATACCTCCAGAAAGTGGTTAATTTTTTTTTCTGCACCAATTCCTTCCCTTTCAGGGGTTTTGATGGTGAGGGTGTCGACAAGTCCCCAAGACGCTCGGTTTTTGAAATCCTATTTTTTTCTCTCAGTTCTTCAGATTAAACAATATCTATTGATGTCTTTTCCAGTTTCCTGTCACCTTCATTCTGCTCTTAGCCTATCCAGTGAGATTTTTTTTTTATATCCTATACTGTTTCCCTGTTCGAAAATACTAATTTGATTCTTTTAAAATTAACTTTTCTTTCATAAATATTTACAGCTACAGAAAGGCTGCAAAAACAGAGTGTTTCCAAATACCCTTCACCCAGTTTTCCCTAATGCTAGCATCCTACGTGGCCATGGACCGTGCCATGTTTGTCAAAACTAAGATGCCAACGTTGGTACATGACTATTAACTAAACCCCAGACTTGCTTCAGCTTTCACCAGTTTTTATACGAATGTCCTTTTTTTGTTCCAAGATTCCATCCAGGAAACCACATTGCATTTAGTGATTCTTTGTTATAGTTTGTCTTTCTTTGCCAAAACTTCTATTTTTTCCATTCATTTCAAGGCTGTGCAGCTTTACCTCATGAAGGATAATTAGGGCAGCTGCTGCTGAGTCTGTGTCTGCTAATTCCAACATCTGGGTCATCTCAGGGTTGTCATCTCTTGATTGCCTTGTCCCTGGAGATTTGGTCAGATTTTCCTGGTTCTTGGTATGCTGAGTAATGTGGATTTTCGTCCTGGACATTTTGTTTGTTTTTGTTATGTGAGAAGACTGGATCCCGTTAAAAATGCTCTGGAAGATGCTGATTTTCTCTCTCTCTCTCCCTGTCGCCCCCCCCCCCCCCCCGCCCTTCTGTATTAGCAGGCGGTATACCCAGCCATGTTCCCACCACCACCTCCTCCTGCTTGCTGTCCGTTCAGTTTCCCCAGCGCCGGGAGAGATCTGCATCCGCCCAGTGCACATCCTGCGGGCTCTCGGAGGCCGGGGTGGGACTGCAGGGGGGTGCCCCTGCCTGCGGGAGCGCACACCAACCCCCCCCCCCCGGCCCCTTCCTCCCTAGGCGTAGGCAGTGTGCTCTGCAGGAACCTCTGCAGAGCTCCGCCGGCTTTCTCTCCTCTCCGGGCGGCTCCCTGCTTTTCAGTGCTCTGTCCTGAACCTCCAGCTCCCTGCCTTCCACCCGGGAGGACCGCTGAGTCCCCAGCGGGCACTTCCTCCCTGTACCTCGGCCCGCAGAGCCCTCCGGGCAGTCAGCAGGGGCAATGGAGGGCTCCCAGCATTCCCTTGCTTTCTCTCAGACAGAACTCATTCGCCTGTTTTCTAGCATCTGAAAACCACTGTTCTCTATGTAGGTCTGGTTTTCTTTAGGGCAGCAGGGTGAATTCCGGCCTCCAGGCCATCACGGCTGGAAACGGCGGTCAGACCACCTGTAAGGGGATGTTATGCAGGGACCTTGCCTCTTGCCCTGCAGGACACCCCCTCGCCCCTGTCACAGTGACTCTCCTCTGCCCCTGCAGCCCCGAGGCTCCCCCGCCACCCCGCGGTGCTTCTAGCCACCCTGCACTAAGGGCTGGGGGCATCCCCCGCCGAGAAGTCACGCGAACGTGCATCTCTCCCACGTGCTCGCTCCCCTTCTTTCAAGCCTCGCACCCCCTCCATTTCTAACCGCTTGTCACTATCTCCCAACAGTTGTGTTTTATATTCTTCAAGAGTTCACACTTGCCATCCATGGGTTTTTCCGTGACCACGAACACTGTTTGACCCTTAAAACTTCCTGCGAGGTGGGCCCTAGTACCCTGTTCCCCTTTTCCTGGTGAAGGGGCCGAAGTTCTGGGCCACAGGGTCACATGACCAGGAAACAGCAGAGCGGGTGCATACAGGACCACAAAGCTATGCCTTCCCCTGGCAAAGCAGATGGGAACGTGGAGTCTGCCTCCGCAGAAGTGGATCTTGGCTTTTAGGGTCAGACACCTAGGAATCGAGGCCCTTCGGGTGGTTGCTCTCACTGGCCCTCCTTAGAGCCTCAGGCCTTCACTGGGGCTTGAATTGATCCCAGCTACAACTGAGTGTTGGGTGTGTGTCGGGGGGCAGGCCCCTGGTGAGCTGTAGGCAGAGGGCTCTCTGAAAGGTGTGAATTCCACCTGTTTCTTGTAAGCTCCAAACTCCTCACTGGCTCCCATTGCTCTTAGAATAGAAACAAGTCCCCCAGTGGCCTGCAAGGCTGTGTGTGCTCCAGCCCTGCCTACCTCCACCCCCACGCCCCGCCTGTATCTATACCCGTTTCTCCTTTCCAGCCAACTGTCCTCCTTTCTGTTCCTCCAGCGTGTCATGGATTCCCCCACCCCAGGGCCTTTGCACATGCAGTTCCCTCCGCCTGAAATTATTCTTCCATGTTCTGCATCATTTAATACTCACTCATCCTTGCAATCTCAGTTCCAATCTCATTTCCCTGAGACAAGCTTTCCCCAGCGGGCCCCCTCCCTTGCTGTGCCCGTCCCTCTATTAAACTGCCGTCTGTGGGTTGTTTATTTACAGCACTTTTTCTTACCGGAGCCGGGGAGGAAATGGGACAGCGCTGTCTTGCATCCAGAGGAGGAAACGGCCCTTCCTTGGGGGCCCAGCAGGCTGGCAGGACTGTGTTCACCGGGCCCTTCTGACCTGAGGCCCATTACCGGTGGACCACATTTAATTGGTCTCTGAAAAACTCCGAAAAAAAAAAAAAAAAAAGCCCTCTGTGGGTGCCTGAGTTTTGCCGGTTAACCAAGGGCCCTCGGTGGCCGAACCATGGTCAAGCCACCACAAACCCTCACATCCGAGCAGCTGCAGGTCGACAGGCAGGCTCTGACCGCCCCGCAGGCCGCCCTGGTGCTGAGCGTGCCCCCCGCCGCCTTCTGGCAGCTGGGAGCCCGCCCAGGGCCGCCCTCGCCGCTAAAGGAGGCGCAGGTGTGGGAGGGCGTGCGCCGGGCGTGGACTGGGCTGGAGGCAGAAATCAGGTGCGGGGCACGGGCCTCCTGGGTTGAGTGTCTTGACCCCTTCCTGACACACATACTAGCCTCCACACCCCACACCCTGGATGGGAATAAGATCATTGGCCACATACTGGGCTGACTGCTTATGAAATGTTAGCCGTTCCAATGGTTGCTAGTAAACCCTCATGGTCGGTACCAGAAAGTGAGCATTTGAGGTGGGCCTGGGGGGTCCTTCCGGCACCCGTGCCTCACTCAGCCTGAACCCCTTGGGTGCTGGGGGCACGGTCTACTTCCAGCCTCCCGCAGGAATGGCTCCCCCTTTGAGGCTGCTGGAAACCAGCTTGGACAGAAACGGGGTTCCCACAAGAGGGATGAGCTTCTCAGGGGTTGCGTCCCGGTGGCATGTAATAAATACTACTGGGCGGGGAAGCTGTCCATCACCCCACCGGGCCAAGCTTGCTCATGGACACCAGTGAAAGCCAGCCAGCCTGTTGGAGGAAAGGGACAGGGCTGGCATTTGGCAGAGGTCTGTAGCTGGGGACTGAGCGGCCGCGTCCACCGTGGGTGGGTGGCGGAGTCTCCCGCGCAGCCTTGTCCCAGTCTACCGCCTCTGCTCTGGGCCACCGCATGTCCCCGACGGGCTACCGCTGCCTGTGAAGCAGGCCTCAGAGCTTTCCAGCCTGGGGGTTTTGTTTTTGATTTTGTTTTCCGGCCTGAAGAATGCTCTCTGGACTCCTCGCAAAAGCTCTCAGGACCACAGCGGGAACCGAAGCGAAAATAGCCCACGGGTGGGAAGTCTATAAGGACCTATTCCACCTCTTGAGGGAGCACGGGCTTCCTGGATGCTCCTGCCCCCCACCCCCCCTTTGGGAAGAGAGGGCCAGGGGCCGTCAGGGGGGAGGGCAGGCCTGGGCTCTGGGGGACAGTCCCCTCCTGAGCCCTACCCGTGGACTGTGTGTTCTCTGGAGCCGAGCCTGGCTCCGGCGCGTGGGGTGCGGGGCCGAGCAGGATGACAATACCGTACATGTGCGTGGGGCCTGGTACTTTTCCAAGGGCTTTTAAATGCATTATCTTGTTGGAGGCTCATTTGAGGCAAGGACTCAGAAGCAGCCTGGAAAACAACTGATTTACTGAATCCCGAGTGGAGAGGAAGCCGAATGCAATGTGTGTGCTTGCGTGTGTGTGTGTGTGTGTGTGTGTGTGTTTGCTGAATCTCAAACCAAAACAACCTTTTGTTAAAGAACAAACAAATAAACAAAAATGCTGAACACCAATTCACCAGGGAACACAGTCTGAACAGAGGTTCTGGGCAGAGAATCACGAAGCAAATCTGAATTCAACAAACATGTACTGGGGGAGGGGTTGCTGGGGCCACAGATGTGCTCGGGAGGGGCCCGCCCGAGAGCTTTTAGGGGGCAGCGTGCACTGGGGACCAGGTTGACCTGGCTAGGCAGACTGCAAACACGGGGCCTTCAGGAGGGGCAGAGAGAGGAGGCCGGGGAGGGAGCCCCTACACGGGGCAAGAAGAAGGGGTGCATTTGGGGCATTGGGCCGTGCTGAGCCTGGGGGGGACGCTGCATTGCCTCTGGGGGCACACTGGAGGTTTCCTGGGGGGGGACTGCCGGCCGCATTTGGAGCAGCGCTGGAGTAATTCATCTGGGGCAGTTGGGGGAGGGCGGGGGTTTCTGAAATGACTGAATGGTCAGCATTCCCTGAATGGAAATGATTTCATCCAGTTTGAATTGCTTCTTTGAAATAAGTCCATTCCCCTGGTTTTGGGGGGCACAGAAATGGGAAGTGACAGCTGGAAATGCGTGTGGGAGTTCGGGGGTCGGGCAGGTTCTTGCGACCCAGGCCGGACGGGAGGTGCAGTTGCTTGATCGGCTACCCCTCACCTGTGCCAAGCGGGGACTGGGGGCTGTGCGGACCTTGGCCACACAGGGCCCTCACAGCCCCAGGGCCACATTCTGTGTGTTCACAAAGCCACGCTGAAGGCCTGCGGTTTCTCCCTGCTCAAGACTGACTTCGGGAGCCCACTGTGGAGGGAGCGGGGCGTGAAATCCTCACTCTCACCTGGGCTTCCTGGCGGGGTCCTGTCGGCCTCTCCCGGCCCCGATCCCTGGGCTCGGCAGAACTTTCAGGTCCTGCTCGCCCTGCTCCCCAGAACTGCCCTGGGAGGGGGAGCTCGAGGCCTGTGTGCCGGAGGCCCTGGGAACGCAGGCACTCACCACCAGATCGGGGGCTATGTCCTCTGATAGGGAGCAGGGTGGGGGCTCGCTGTCCTCCCACCTGCTTGCCAAGCCCTGGGGAAGCTGGCTGGCTCTCAGCTAGAAGCTGGGCAGTCTTTCCACCTCTGCTACCCTTTTCCCAAAAGAGACATTTCCAGGGTCTCGTCCTTCATTCCTGCCCACAGGGCGACATGGGCTCTGCTCCAGGCAGGTGTGTGTCACCATGTCCCGCACCCCTGGGCAGGTGCTGGGGACCCCTGGGCCCACCCGCAGGAGGTTTCGTGGGCTGCGAGGGCCAGTGTTTGCTCCTCTGTAACCACCCCCCCCCCAGCGGAGTGGGGCTGCTCCTGGGACGAGGCTCCAGGATTGGCAGGCTCTCTGTGCAGGCAGGGGCGGATGCAGGTGAGTTCATCCGCGAGCACCTCCTCGGCATGCAGGTCCGACCAGCTGCCCGGTGTGGACTCTGCTGGGGCTTTGCACCCACACCTTCGGGCCCACGAGCTTGGTGAGCTGCAAGCTACAATGGCCCATCTTCGACAGGCTCGTCTTTGGGCTGCTCGCTGGAAACCATGATCGAGTGGACCCACCAGTGCCCACCTGCCCCCCACCACTGGCTGCCCCCTGACCCTGTTGCTGGGGCTCTGGTGCGGCCTGGGGAAGCAGCCGCCCCGTCCTAAAGCCCTTTGGCCCTTGGGAAAGCAAGGCCTTTGGCGCCCCACCCCCACAGTCCCCCGACGCCAGGCACGCAGGCCAGGTCCCGAGCCCGCAGCTGGTCCCCAGCTGGGTCCCTGGCCCTGAGGCTGCCTTTGTGCCTGCACAAGGGAGACTCAGTTCGTCCCCTGCTCCTTGACCCTGCATCCTGCAGCCCCCTGGTGGGGGGGAGCGGACAGTGCCCGGAGAGGGAGCTAGACCACCTCAATGACCTCTGCCTCCTCCAGGGCATCTCGGGGAAGCTGGAGAGGGCTGCCTATTGCAAGGCCATTAAGCAGGCTAATGAACCGTGAAGGCTCCTGGCCCCTCTGGCCCCCCACGGTGCCTCCCCTCAGCTCACAGAGCCCACTGCCCACCTACCACCTTGTGACTGCTATTATTGTCACTTAGCGTGTCGGGTCATGGTTTTCCCAGACAGAGCTGGGGCCTCAGAGCTGCTCCTTGCCTTTTCCGGGCCCAGCTAGCACCGTGCACAGCACGCACTTAATAAATATTTGCTTGGGATCGGGCCCAGAAAGTCACGTTGATTTCCAGAGCTGGGGAAGGGACTTGGGAGTCTGGGGACCCTCGAGCAGGGCTGAGGCGGCCAGTGGACCTGGGCATAGCCTGGTGACCTGCGTCCTGCAGCTGTGTTCTCCCCCTCTGTCCCCAGCAGAGGAAGTGTGGGTGGCTTCCTCCACGCCAGCTGGTGCCCGCGTCCCCGACAGCTTCCTCGGGGGCCAGGCAGCCCACTGGGATGGAGCCTGAGACGGGACAAAGGCCCTGCCTGCTCTCTCACCCGAACGGCGGGGGGAGGCTGGCTCCTAGGCGCCCTGCCTCACCTGCCACACTTGGGCCCGGGGAGGCGGCATCTGCTGCAGCACTGAGGCCGTGCCCCGGGGGCCCTTTGTGCTGAGGAGACACACCTGACTCCATAGGACACTCGCCTCGTGATGTGCTCAGGGGGGAGGCCCACCTTCCCTGCAGACAGCAGGAGCGTGGGGGGCCCCCACAAAGCCCCGGGGGCCTCCGGTTGGAGTCTGCACTGTGACACCTCCGAAAACCAAGCCAGCCTGGGCCGGACAGCCACGGCCCAGAGTCCCCGGGCCCCACTCGCAACCCTTCCCAGGCCCCAGCACTCTCAGCGGCGGCAAAAGCAAGGCTGCCAAGCTGCCTCTCAATGCAGGGTGCTGGTGTTCAAGAAGGTGGGAGTGCCTGGAGCCTCGGCGCCACGGGCAGGCCTCAGGGTGGGTTTCTCAACCAGGGTGGGAGACAAAGAGACGGAGGCAAAGGTGTACCGTGATACAGCCATATTTACTTCAACCTCCAGGGAATCCTAAGGGCCCAGAGACTCCCCTTGGGCCACAAGATTGGGTCCCTGAAACAAGTCACATCCACCCTTTCCCGGGGGGGCTGCCACTGCCCTGGCTGGAGCAGGGGCCTGGGCTCTCTAGCAGGTGGGTGCCATGTGTGGGGCCTGCGGCCAAAGATAAGGCCATGGGCACCCACTGTGGGCACTGAGCAGGGGCAGGAGGCCCAGAGGCCATCTGGCCAAGGCGTCAGGGCCACCCATGCATCCTGGAGCCTCAAGGTCATGTGGAGGCCCCAGGAGGGAGCAGAGTCTTCAGAAGCTGGCAGGGAGGCTGGAAGGTCACTCGAACAGCAGCGAGCCCCAGGGCTTCCCCCCTCCCGCCCGCCCCCGCCATCCTCCAGACCCTAAGCTGTCTTCTAAGACAGAAGAAGGAGCTGTTTCTATCACCATGACAACTAAAAATAAAAACAAACCAAAGGCTATCTTAAGGTATAATCTTCTGATTGCTTAAAATTAATCAGTGCAAAGTGAGGTAAAGAGCCTTGTGTCACCGGGGGCCGGGGAGTGGCAGGCCTCACACAAGCCTGCGCCTCTTGGAGTCCCTCTCTACATGCCCCTCCTGGGCATCCACGTCGCAGCCAAGTGGGGACACCAGGTTCAGCAGAGGGTCCTCGGAGGCCCGGCCGAAGAGCGCCAGCAGGAGGGCCACGCCGAAGCCCGTGGCGCGCTCACCCTGTGGGCGAAGAGCAGGCTGGGAACCCTCTGCTAGGCGGAGCCAGACCCCCTCAGCAAGCCCATCGCTGCGGGAAGGGGCTCCTGGTCCAGCCCCCACTTGCCCTATGGCCCCCCCTTCCTGCTATCCTGTCACACTCAGCACTGAGTGGGGGCAGGGTGGCGGGATGGTTCTGTGCACTCCGGTCCCAAGCCCTGGGTCTTCGTGGGTGGGAAATGGGGAGCTGAGGGCCCTGGGCCCCCAGCAGAGGACAGGCTGGCTGGAGAAGGGCCGCACATAGCAGGCACTTTGTGTCCGGGCCCGGGGAGACCAGAGGTTGGGGGCACAACTGGCCGGAGGGTCAGGCCACAGGCAGTGCGACCCCCAACACCTAATGCTTCGGATGAGCTCAGCCTGGAGCCAGAGAGGGGCTGTGGATGCATGCGAGGCGGGAGCAGCCCGGCCAGTGTGCAGGGTGTGCAGGGGGGTCAGGGGCAGGGGGGGAGAGGAGAGCACCATGGGGGAGCCTGGACTCACGGCGTGCACCGGGGCGGCGATGTCCAGATGGACCCAGACCCCAGGCCAGTCAAAGCCGATGTGTGAGGCGATGAAAAGGCCGGCGCAGGAGCTGGGGCTGTTGTCCCGGTCCTGGTGGGACAGCAGGACACACGGTGACCTTTCCGCTCCCGGCAGTGGGGTGTGGGGGAGGGCCTCCACCAAAGTGCATTTGGGGCTGCTTCCCCCTGGACCCGAGTGGGCGCCCCCATGCCCTCTCGACCACACCACCCTCAGCCACCACCTCCCCTGGTGGCTACAAGAAGGGGTCCGACGGTGTCGGAAGACTGCGGGGAGGGACCCCGAGGACCTCGCACGGGGGTTAAGGGGTCTGCCTTCTCCCGGGGGCGACGGCGGGGCTGGAGAAGGAGCAGACGCCGGAGCGGGGAGGGGACCCCCCAGCGCCCGACCCGGTGGATGCGCTGGCAGGGAGACCAGTGAGAGACGCGTCCCCGCTCTGGACGCTTCCACCCTGACGTGGATCTGGGGCCCCACTGCGGGGGGGACCCTCGCCCACACTGCTGCCATGTCTTGGGGTCCCCCGGGCTCCCCGAGGGCAGGGCTCCGCCTGCCCCGCTCCACCCTGCGCGGGCGCCGCTGCACACCTACCGCCACGGAGTTCTTCATGTCGGCCACGGCCGAGGTGAACTCGCTGAAGTGCAGCTCGGGGCAGTAGACCAGGGGGTGCACCAGGTCCCCGCACCTCCTCCCGGCCTTCACGCAGGCCGCCTCCCACTCCGCGCTGTTGGTGAGCACAGCGGCGTGGTACTTGCCCGTGGCAATGCCCTGGGAGGGTGGCCAGCCAGAGGGAGGGGCGAGCCACAGGCGGAAGATGGAGAAGCCGGGAGGGGCAGGGAGGAGAAGCGAAGGAGGGAAGAAACAAGAGCGTAAGCGCGCCACCAGGGAGAACGCTTCCTAAGCCGTCCGGGCGCTGGGACCCAGCCCACGGGTTCTGCCGCCTGCGCCGCGCTGGACGCCAGGGACGAGCTCCCTGCTACTCGGCCAGGCCGTGACGATTAGGGGACTGCACCAGCAACCCCCCCCCCCGCCCCCCAGAGTCAAGCTCCGGTCAGTGTGGCCACGTGCAGGAGCTCACCTGAGCTCCGGTCAGTGTGGCCACATCCAGGATGATGTCCGCACCCAGGTCCTTGCAGGCGTAGGACACACCATCCGCCAGCACCAGCCTGCCCTCCGCATCAGTGTTGTTGATTTCCACAGTCCTGGGGCGCAGCAGAGACCCCGGCTCAGGGATCGTGCTCCCTGGGGCACTGCGACCAAGTCCCTTTGGAACTGGGGAGACTCCATTTAGAGCCCTCTTCCCTCTAGCTACCGTCTCGGGGGGCCCCTCCCGTCCCCTGCAGCAGTGCAGTGCCAGGGGCCAGAGCAAAGGGCAGTAGGTCAATCCCACCCCACTGCCCTCCCTGCTGGGAGCCAGGGAAAGCCACCCAGCCCCCTGTGCCTCGGTTTCTTCATCTGTAAGATGGGAGAACAGGGTTGTGTGGGCAGCGTAAATTGCGCCGGGCCAGCCCTTGGCCCACAACGCCAGGCACTGGGTAAATGCAAAAAGGGAAGCGCCTCTGGGGGTCTCCCTGGGGACAGGCACCCTTGTATGGGGAGCTGAGTGGACTCTCCTATTGTGAATCTGGGCCACCTGCTCCTCCAGTTGCTGCCTACTGACTTCTAGGCATGTCCTTATGCTGAGAAGAAACAGTCCAAGGGCTGACCTCAAGGGAGAAATGCGGGGAGGGCCCCCAAGTAGGGAATTGGTGGGGGCGGTGGACAGGGCTTCAGATGCACAAAGAACTTTAAGTCTAAAGGCTGGGAAGGGCTCATCCCATTAAGGCACGGTGGATCCTATGCCCCGCACCTTGAGGGAGCCCAACAGTTTGTCCAGTGATGCGGCCGACACCCCCTGGGCCCCTGGGAGCAAGCAGCCCACGGGCCCAGGGGCCCCTGTGACAGGGCATCCTCCCCACAGGATGTGCCTCTGGCTGGAGTGAGCCGGGTGAAATCAGCCCCCCGGCTGACCAGCCTAGCCCTGGGAAGGGGAGGGGCCCCCTCTGAGTTCTAGCCCAGAAGGCAGCCGATGAGTGAGGGGAGCCAGCCTTACTTTCCTGAGTACAGCAGGTGGATATCGTCTGGCCTCGTAGCATTGGGGCCCACAGAGTTTTCAGCCAAGCAGAACACAGCATGGAGGTTGTCTTTGAAACCCTGGAGGGAACATGGGCAGAGGCTCCTGTTACAGGTGGCCATGCATGGAGGAGGGAGGACAGGCCAGAGTCTCCCACCCCCGTGGACAGACAGAGCCCTAGGGAGCAGAGAGCAGACTCCCCAGCAGTTCTGGCAGCACCCCATCTGGGGGGTCTTGCCTCCTCCATCAGAGCCCAACAATGCAGAAATGAGCCCAGGAGTGGGGCTGGGCTCCCGGCTTTAATCCTGGCTCAACCACTTACCCGGGGCACGAGCCGGGCTGCTAGTTCAGCCCCTGCCTCCTGTCCACAAAACGTGGTCAGCAATCAATGTCTCCCACTGCACAAACCCTCTGAGCTCGGCACAGCTGCACAAAAGCAAGTCACACACATACAGGTGCACGGGAGTTGGGGAGAACTTGCCTCACAGAAATTTAGGTATGAAGTTAGTTTTCTGATGCCCAAACATGACGTTGGTACATTGAGAAATGTGCACAAAACAGGCTGAGGAGGTTTCCGCCCCACACGGGTCCTCAACCTGCCCAAGAAAACCCCAAGGCGGCCTTGCCCAGGTGGCAGTGGCAGTGGGAGTCCCACACCCCGTCCCCGTGCGTCCTCTCCTCCCAGACCCAAGCCCTTAATCAGGACGCGTCCCCTCTGGGCACGGGGCACGCCAGGCCCCCTCCTGCCGCCTCCAAGCTCTCACACACAGCTGTCAGGTGCAGCCTCATCTCTGCGACAGGTGATTCTTCCACCACAGGTGCAGAGCTCCCAGTGAAGGTAAACACGGGCCCGCAGCACAGGCTGGGCCATGGCACCGGGCTGGGCCGGCTTTGAGCCTGAGCCCGACACCCCGCGCCCGGGAAAGCCCCCCCTCGCTTCCCGGGGAACATGACACCAGGCAGCCCGTCAGCTCGAAGACCCCTCCAAGAGTGGCTGGGATTAAATGAATTGTGATAACATGTGGCCTTGAAACAACAGGGTGGCCCCAGGGGCTCTGAAGCTAGAGAGGCAGGTGGACCTCGCCAGGGAAGGTGGGGAGCCCCGAAGTCTTCCCAGAGAGAGCCATGTCGGGTCTGGGCCCGGAGGCGAGAGGAGTTTGTGGAGCACGCACAAGCATTATGTTGTGGCAGGACAGCGGGGCGGTGAGGAGAGACCACGGTCCCCAACCTGACCCTGTCAGATGCCCCCCTGATTTTGGATTCAGAAGGTCTGGGGTGCTGCTGATTCTGGCGTGCGGTCCCCCTTGGGAAGGCTGGCTTAGAGGGTGCTGCGAGCCTTGGGCAGGTGGTTCTGAGCTCATGTGGCAGGTATTGGGGTGCAGGGGCGAGACACACAGATCTTGGGATCCCCAGGGGGACTGCAAAGCAGCTGCAGCGGCCGAGGTTGTAGGTACGTGAGGCTTGGAGGGTCACGGCCGCCCCAGCACCAGGCGCTACCTGCTCCCAGCAAGCACAACATCGCATCGCACATCCTCTCCTTTTAAAAACTGTTAGAATCTACGTCTAATTTTGAAATAATTTCAAACTTAAAGAAAATTTGGCAAAAATGGTACAAACAATCCCTGGATACCCCTGACTGTGACCCCTGACCCCCTCCAGTGGCAACGCCTGGCACGCCCCATGCGCTGGTCTGCACCAGGGAGCCATCACTGACTTGGGGATCGGATCTAATCCGGGCACACAGACTTGGCCGGCACCTCAGTCTCTTCAGTCTGGGACTCCTGAGATCCGCCCTCCGTCTTTGGTGACCTCATGCCTCGCTGTCCCCTGGGGCTTGCGCTCCCCACCTGCGCTCGGCCGGACGCCCAGAGACCCGCCATGTTCTTCCTGGGACTGTGTCTCAGAGGTGTGATGCGCGGGGACACAGTGACCCCACCGGGCAGAATCCCTCTAAGTCACTCCCGGCCACGCCAGCCATCCTGCTCCCAGACATTTCTGCACTTGGGTTCCAGCAGCTCTTGCTCGCTTCTACAGTGCTGTCTGCCCCACAGCGATGTGCTGCGTCCATCCCTCCTCTGCAGTGGGCATGGGGAGAAACAGTGCTCCTCTCCTCTACTTATTTATTCATTCAACGCTTGGTTCCTGATGTGCAGATTCTTAGTTTACTCTGTGGGTTCTAAGCCATCACCACCATTATTTATTGTGTGGCTCACATCAAGGCCTACAAAAATTGCAGTTACACTCTAGAGAAAGGACCCAGATAAATAAAATCATGAATGAACGAGGAGAGATCACAACCAACACCGAAGACATACAATTATAACAACACATTATGGGCAACTATGTGCCAACAAATTAGATAATCTGGAAGAAATGGATGCATTCCTAGAGACATATAAACTACCAAAACTGAACCAGGAAGAAATAGAAAACCTGAACAGACCCATAACCAGCAAGGAAATTGAAGCAGTCATCGAAAATCTCCCAACAAACAAGAGCCCAGGGCTAGATGGCTTCCCAGGGGAATTCTACCAAACATTTAAAGAAGAATTAATACCTATTCTTCTGAAGCAGTTTCAAAGAATAGAAATGGAAGGAAAACTTCCAAACTCTTTCTATGAGGCCAGCATTACCTTGATCCCAAAACCAGACAAAGACCCCACCAAAAAGGAGAATTACAGACCAATATCCCTGATGAACATGGATGCCAAAATTCCCACCAAATACTTGCCAATAGGATCCAACAGCACATTAAAAGGATTATTCACCACGACCAACTGGGATTTGTCCCTGGGCTGCAAGGTTGGTTCAACATCCACAAATCAATCAATGTGATACACCACATTAATAAAAGAAAGAACAAGAACCATATGATCCTCTCAGTAGATGCAGAAAAAGCATTTGACAAAGTACAACCTCCTTTCTTAATCAAAACTCTTCACAGTATACAGATAGAGGGAATATGCCTCAAAAGCCATATATGAAAAGCCCATAGCAAATATCATTCTGAATGGGGGAAAAACTGACAGCTTTCCCCCTAAGGTCAGGAACGTGGCAGGGATGTCCACTCTCACCACTGCTGTTCAACACAGTACTAGAAGTCCTTACCTCAGCAAGCAGATAACAAAAAGAAATAAAAGGCATCCAAACTGGCAAAGAAGAAGTCAAACTCTCACTCTTGGCAGATTACAAAATGCTCCATGTGGAAAACCCAAAAGACTCCATCCTAAAATTGCTAGAAGTCATACAGGAATTCAGCAAAGTGGCAGGAGGTAAAATCAATGCACAGAAATCAGTTGCATTTCTATACACTAACAATGAGACAGAAAAAAGAGAAATTAAGGAGTCGATCCCATTTACAATTGCACCCAAAACCATAAGATACCTAGGAATAAACCTAACCAAAGAGGTGAAGGATCTAACTCTGAAAACTACTGAACACTCATGAAAGAAATTGAGGAAGACACAAAGAAATGGAAAAACATTCCATGCTCATGGATTGGAAGAACAAATATTGTTAAAATACGTATGCTACCCACAGCAGTCTACACATTCAATACAATCCCTATCAAAATACCATCAACTTTTTTCACAGAGCTGGAACAAATAATCCGGAAATTTGCATGGAACCAGAAAAGACCCTGAATAGCCAGAGGAATGTTGAAAAAAAAACAAAGCTGGCGGGATCACAATTCCAGACTTCCAGCTCTATTACAAAGCTGTCGTCATCAAGACAGTATGGTACTGGCACAAAAACAGACACATAGATCAATGGAACAGAATAGAAAACCCAGAAATGGACCCTCAACTCTATGGTCAACTAATCTTCAACAAAGCAGGAAAGAATATCCAACGGAAAAAAGGCAGTCTCTTCAACAAATGGTGTTGGGAAAATTGGACAGCCCCATGCAGAAGAATGAAACTGGACCATTCTCTTACACCACACACAAAAATAGACTCAAAATGGATGAAAGATCTAAATGTGGGACAGGAATCCATCAAAATCCTAGAGGAGAACACAGGCAGCAACTTCTTCGACCTTGGCCACAGCAACTTCTTGCTAGACATGTCTCCAAAGGCAAGGGAAGCCAGGGCAAAAATGAACTATTGGGATTTCATCCAGATAAAAAGCTTTTGCACAGCAAAGGAAACAGTCGACAAAACCAAAAGACAACCGACAGAATGGGAGAAGATATTTGCAAATGTTTTATCAGATAAAGGGCTAGTACCCAAAATCTATAAAGAACTTACCAAGCTCAACACCCACAGAACAAATAATCCAATCAAGAAATGGGCAGAAGACATGAACAGACATTTGTGCAAAGAAGACATCCAAATGGCCAACAGACACATGAAAAAGTGCTCAACATCGCTCGGCATCAGGGAAATCCAAATCAAAACCTCAATGAGATCCCACCTCACACCCGTCAGAATGGCTAAAATTAACAAGTCAGGAAACGACAGATGTTGGCGGGGATGTGGAGAAAGGGGAACCCTCCTACACTGTTGGTGGGAATGCAAGCTGGTGCAACCACTCTGGAAAACAGTATGGAGGTTCCTCAAACAGTTGAAATTAGAGCTACCATACGACCCAGCAACTGCACCCCCAGGGGAGGTGACACCCTCTGGAGAGGTGACACCCCCAGGAGAGGTGACAGGTGGAGCAGCCCCGGTGGAAGGCAGGGAGCTCTGGGAGCCCAGGGGTGCCCAACACGGCAGCGCAGAGGAGGGAGAGAGACACGGAGCTATGGGGACTCGGGAGCACCGAGTGGGGACCTGGGAGAGAAGGAGGGGCAGCTCACACCGGGGAGACCTCCATCCTGAGGACTGCAGAGGGCGGGGCCACACTCACCTGCTTGATGGCAGCTCTGAAGGCCCCCAGCACAGCCGCGGCACCCCCGCAGTCCCTCTTCATCCCAGGCATGGTGGTCTGGAGGGGGCACAGAGGGGGCACAAAGTGAGCGTGAGTGGATGTCGACCCCGCCAGCAACAGTGCCCCACCCCTGCCCGGCACACAAGGGCCCTAGAATGGCTCCCCCAGACCTGCGTGACCCACCGCCGGGTCCCCAGAGCACACACAGAACCCATGAAACTCCCACTGGTCGAGTGGCTGGTCTCCAGAAGCAATGGGCCAGAACGGCCAAAGGTGATGGGCTCTTTTCGCTGGAGCAGAGCTTTGGGGGCTACCTGATGCACCAGAGGTGGGAGGGGAAGGAGACCCCGGGAGCTGCCCAAAACTGCCACGTGGGCTGTGGCCTCGCTCCTCCCCTCCGTGGTGTCAGCCTTCCCATTTTCCTGGTTCCCATTCCTCAGCCCTCAGCCGACAAGTACAATCAGACCCTCACCCTGAGATGGTCCCCAAAGAACCCCCCCATCCCTGAGCTCTCTGGACACCTCACCTGCTCACCCGCACCCACCTCTCCCAGGAGCCCGCTCCCCAAGGCCACCTGCTCTGCTGGGCCAGCAGTGCCACTGCCAAGCAGCCTGGCTCCCAGGGGCCCTATGATTCCCGCTCAACATGGGGGGCACACGGGAGCGGCCTCTCCTGGCTTCCGAAACTCTCTGATCCCCACTTGCTGGCAGAGGGCTGTGCCCGCGTGTGATGCACGTGGTGCCCGACCGGCGTGAACCCTGCAGAGGGCCCCAGGGTGGCTGCACCCTGCAGAAGGACGGGGCCTTGTTCTGGTTCCCACGACGGCCCCCTCCCACACCCCCTGCTCCCTTTGCTAGCCCTTCCACTTCTACTTGTCTCCCGCAGGCCCAGTCCCAGGAAGAGTCCCAGAGCTTTACATCAGGCCTGCCTCCCTTCACAGTGCCTTCCTTCACACTGCCTTGAGGTCTGACCTCCCAGCCAGCACCCCTGCACCCCAGTCCCAGGGGGGCTTGCAGTAGCCACGCAGCAGGTTAAAACCAGGTACCACGTGTCTTCCCCCTCATACTGAGTCCTCCCCCAGGACCGTCCATCTTCCTCTGTGCACCAGCCTCCCTCCCTCCCGCCACCACCCAGACCACCTTTCTGCGGCAGACCACCCTGCCCAGGTCACCGCCTGGCCTCGGCGACACTTTCGGCCTCAGCTCTGCTCCTTGACGTCAATATCTCAAACAATCCGCTCAGGTTCATGTGAACTCTTCCCCAATGTCACTGTCACATCCCTGATCCCACCCCACCGCCCGCTCTGTCGGTGTCTAATGAGGGCCGTGAGCAGCGGAGGCTCCCTTCCGCTGCAGAGGGAGCTGTGATTTTCTCCAAACGGGTTGAGAGTGGTTACACATTTTTACATTTTATAGGTTCCCAGCTCTAATTGACAAGTTCATACTTTAAATTAACAACAGGTCATCAGATGCAGGATTTGGGTTTGAAATGGACGGAGTGATTTTTTCGAACCCTTATCGGATTACACAAGCCTCGAATTTTAATGGAAAGTATTTTTAGACATAAACTGAGCTGCTTTTACAATTAAATTGAGTGAAAATGACCCAGCTAGCACTATTGAAAATAAGCTGTCTCTTTGACCTAATCGGTGAGAAAGCACAGGATTGTTTAAATGGAAAAATGGGGCCTCAGATCTGGAATCAAGCCACCAGCAAAATGGCCCATGCAGAGTAGCTCGAGATGGTCACTGAAATTGTGTCTCCCTGTCACCGGGGCGGCCTCCCAACCTCAGACCGAACAAACACCAAACTGCAAATGTAACTCAACGGACTGTGTGAGCTTTGCAGATTCCCCACATGTTGCTCCTATTTTTCTGAAAGAGGTGATTTCCGAAACCCCTGTTTCATGGGGTTGACACTCGCGCGATGCAGCAGAGCGGTGGCGCGCCGCAGCCACGGCAGGGACGGTCCCCGGACTTGCGTCCGCCCTCCCGGAAAATAAACACAGCCAACTCCACTTGAGTTTCCTTGCTGAAGGAGTAGAATGATGGATTTTTCAAAAAGCTCAACTGCTGAGCACAGCTGTTTGCAAGATTCCCTGTGATGGAACAGAAGGTTCATGCACCGAGCACCCCCACTGTCCCCAGGCCGGGCGGTCAGAGCAGAAGCCGTGGACGGTCTCCCGGGGCTCGGCTCAGCTGGGCTCTGTGCTCCAGAACACCGCTGTAATTCAAAGAACAACTGACACGTGATGGGTTATTCAGACTCAGGTGTCCAGCAGAAGCGAACCTCTCATGTCCAGGGGAACAGCTAACCATAGCTGGTGCCAGTGGGAAAATTTGAGCTTTCAAGCAAAAAAAAAAAAAAAAAAAAAAAAATCACAATTTTGAAAAACCTGTATCTTCTGCCTCTGTGATGGCTTCCTAATACTTAGCGATTTTTAAAACGAGATGGATGGTGGTACCGAGTGTGACTTTTAAAAACATCCTGTGTTGGGCCACAATTTGGAGGGTCTGCGTAACTCCGTGAACGATGTCTTCTGGATGACCCATGCATGATATTACAAAACCATGCTTTCATAGTTCAAGGTAGACCGTAGATATTAAGTAACAGGGTGCAAAGACTCACTGACATGGTTTCTGATCCCGCACCAATCCCTCACCTTTCCGAGACTCCCACTTGTCGAGTTTTGGTGTAATAGCAAAGAAAAATGTTCTTAGTTATTTGTAAAGGGCATTAAACTATTTCTCCCTTTTCCAGCTACAAAGTAAGTGAGGCCCGATTTTCTTTTTGTATTTCAACTCAGACAACGTATCACAAGAGACTCAATGCAGAAGCAGATACGTGATCACAGCTGTCTTCGATCAAGGCAGATAGGAAAGAGATCAGCAAAATGTAAAACCATGCCACTCTTCTCACTCATGTCTTTTCATTTTGGAAAATATAGTTATTTTCATAACATTATATTATTTACATTAACATGCAATGGATTTATATTGTTATACTAAAATAATTTACTAAGTATCTTTCCCAGTCTTTATTTCTAGTAGGGTAAATATCAACATCTGTTAAATATCACTCTGAATAAAAAAAAAAAAAAGTCCCCTTGGGATCAATACTTGTTAAGAAAGGAAGGGGTCCTGAGACAAACACATTTGAGACCGGCATTCACACTGATCCTGATTTGCCTTTGAAGCCTTTGGAGATGGAGTGGTGACTCCTGCAGGATTGGGTCTGGTGCCCCCAGCAAAAGGACTAATTCTCGGGAGCCCCCGCTTCTCACTCTGGCCCTCCAATAAGCCAACATCTGCTCCCAGGAGGAAGGAGCTGGGAATTCTACCCGCTCCTACCCTACCCTACCTTGTCCTCCAGGAGAAGAGCCAGCCAGCATGGCGGGTGACAGAGAGAGGGCTGGCCAGTACCAGACGCAACCAGAGGGGCGCACTGGCTGTGGAGAGTCTGCAAACAGTAAGTAACCAACTCAAAGTCCGTCGGCCTGCTGTCATCAGTGGGAAAATGGTTCTTCCGAAAAATCTGTCGAAGTGAATTCTAATCATACAGATAAAAGGTTCAAACCCACCTATTCTAGCTACTTATCCTTTGCCAGGTACAGGGCTGGCTGGATAGGCGGCGACGTGCCTTCCAGCAGACAGCGGAGGCGGGGCCGGCGTCTGTGACTCCCCACGGTCCTGCCTCCACAGTGGACTCCGAGCAAACCCATGGGTACAGGGAGCCTGGGCCTCACGGCCTCCCTCAGCCTATGTGAGCCACTGGACTTGTATTTAACACGATTTTACTCCACAGACCTGTGAAGGGCGCTAGAATCAGTTTCAAAGAACTGCAGACATGGACAGTATTGCGATTTCTGGAGTTTCTTGGGAAATGGGGTTTGGGGCAGTCTCTGCCAAGTGATCCTTATGTGAAAAACTTTTCCTGGGTATTGGTGTACAGATTGTTTCATGCGACAGAAACTCTTCCTAATTCAAATTCACAGTGTTTTAGGATCAACCATAAGTGCAGATGGACTGACCAATCTCGGTCCCTGGTAAGCGTAGAGATGTGCAAAATTTTGATAAAGTCATTGGCAAATCTACAGAAGCGAAGGGCTCCAAACAGACACTGTAGTGCTAACACTCCTTTTACCACAACAGACCAATAGGGAGGCATTAAGTTCTTTCTATCCAAAAAATCACATTAATGTAATTTAAAAGTATTGATCTATTGCTGTTTTATGTGTGCTGTAATACTTATATATTTATTTACTTACTTATTTAAAGATGTTATTTTTAAGTTATCTCTGCACCCCACGTGGGGCTCAAACTCACGACCCCGAGATCAAGAGTCGCATGCTCCACCGACTGAGCCGGTCGGGCGGCCCTGTAATACTTATTTTCATTTTTTTACTGGCATGATAATACGTATGGAATTCAATAAAGGTGAATTCACTACTGGTGTTTGTTTTTTTTTAAACCATTATTCTCCAATCATTTCCTGATTCGGCCTGAAAATAATGTTTACGGGAGGAGGGATGTTAAAAAAAAAAAAAAAAAGGAACAGACCATCCACTCTAGGTACCAAATGCACTAGACTGGCTAGCGGTGCAAATGGTAGCGTACAATCTCCCTGTGAAACATTGACCAACACCAGGGCTCAGGTCAGAAAGCACTGGAGCCGCGGCGAACCAGACCGTGCAGGCTCCATCCACCGGGCAGTGCCTCTTGGCTCCAGCAGGATGCCTCCAGGTGGAGATGGAGGTCCGTACTGCCGGATCTCCTCAGTTTACAAAAGGTCAGATAGCCAGTGTTCTGCGAGAATTTTTCCCGTTTTTTAAATGTTGGTAACTAATTCAAATTATAGACCAGCCCTTGGGCCAACAGGACGTATCTGTGAGCCACACTGGCTGCCAGCTCTCGAGGTCTGCTCTCTCTTCTAGAGCCTTCTCTCTGGGAAGGTTGGCTCTCTTCTTCCTGGTCTCCTGGGGCACAGATTTCACACGCCTGCTCCTTCCCAGGCCTTCCGAGTCCTGGCACCGTAGAGCCCAGCCCAGGCCCGGTGCCCAGTGTTTGCTCAACCCAAGTGTGGGACATGAGCAGATGAAGAAGTGTCCCTCCTGCTCCTCGTGGGGCCATCTCGGCTCCCAGCGCGCAGCAGGCCCAAACGTGCTGGGCGTGGAGGAGGGCAGGCAGCTCAGTGGCCGAGAGATGCAACCACGACTGGTGCCCTGAGGTGCCCGGCCTCGTGAGACGACCCTACTTAGAGGCCACCCATAGGAGAGACTTCTGCCGCCGGGCCTCACAGGAACACCAGCAGGCGGCTTGCTCGTGGGGCCAAACCCCTCTGGCCTTCACTGGGGGGCCTGTTCTCCGAGTGGGCTCATGCAGATTGCACTAAGCATTCTGTCCATGGAAAACTTGCTGGTCGTGGGGACCATGGGCACCACCCCACGCCCTTCTCTTCAGCCTGAACCACCAAGTCCTTGAACCTTGCCTTCTTGGGCTCGTTTTCCAGCCTTTTAATCATTTCTGTGGCTTTTCTCTGGACCTTGTCCAGACTTTTTGTTTCCAGACTCCTGTCTGGAGTGTGGACATGAAACTGTCTCCCCCTCAGAAGAGGAATCAGCCCCGCCGACTCTTCCCAAACCTGGCTCCCCAGAGGCACGTCCCAATGCCAAGGTCCCAGAAGCCTTGCTTGCTGTCTTCCTCCAGCGCCTCTGAGAGCTGATGAGGCCCCCAAGAGTCCTCCCCACCCTGGGACCCGCCCAAGCACTGGCCCCAGCACCTCACCTTCCCTTTGATGCTGAGACCCCCGGTGTCATAGACGATCCCTTTGCCCACCCATGCAATGGTCTGTGTGGCTCCTTCTGGGGTGTGGCTGAGGACGGCCAGCGCCGGGGGATGGAGGGCAGCCTTGCCAACACCATAGATTCCTACAGAAAGCACAGGGAGAGGGTCAGTTGGGCTCAGGTTGAACTGCGCAGAGAACTCCCAGCAGCCCCCCAGAAACAACAGCTCTCCCCCGGAAATACCCACTGGCGTGTGAATATTTCTCCTGGAGAGTGTGCAGTCCAAGCCCGAGCTCCCTGCCCCCTGTCCTGCCCCCTGGCCAGCATGGGATCGGGGAAGGCAAATTAGTTCCAATGCTCTGGGACTGCAAACGAATTCCGTGCGAAGTATCGTTAGGCAAGAAAACCCGCTGAGAAAAAAAACAAAACAAAACAAAACTGTAACATTCCCAGAAAGAAATGAACAGGGTTGCAGAATGAAATGATTTTTGGATAACGCTTCAAGGCCACTCCAGCCCACGCTCATTCGCCCCTCCCTGAGCCCTCTGTGCACTCGGTGCCGCACCACCCTTTCCGAGCCCGCTCCCACCACTGCCTTGCCCTGGGGTGTACATGCCCTGTCTCCTCAAGAAAGCCTCTTGTGGGCAGAGACCAGGCCTCAAGGCCCCCGGCAACTGAACTGAATGAGAGCCAACAATGGCTGCCTGACAAACTCCCATATATCCTGCAAAACCCGCTGCTCAATACCATCTCCTCTGTGACGATTTCCCTGACCTTCGCAGCCTCGGCCTCCACTTGTCGCTGGTTTATGTGTTCTGTGGTAGGCACCTCTAGGATAGCGCCCTCTGATCCCTGCCTCTGGGACCCCCCCTCTCTCAGTGTGGCTGGAACCTTGCGTCTCGCTTCTGGATATGGCAGAAGTGATGAGATACCACTTCCAAGACTATGTTGCAAAAAAAGACCTCGCCTCCTTCTGGCTTGCTCACTCGTCCTCGCCCAGAAACCTTGCTCTGAGGGAAGCAGCTGCTACTTGTGAGCTGCTCAAGGAGAGGCACAAATGACAAGGAACAGCCAGCAAGGCCCCAAGCCTGGTGACAGCACCGTGAGTGAGCCTGGCTGGGACCACATCACCGGCCCCGGTTGAGCCTTCAGATGACTGCTGACCTGATCCACATGCTGGTCTCCACGTGGCAGAGACCCTGGGCCCAGGACCCAGCCCAGCTGTGACTGATTCCCCACCCACAGGACTATATGTTGCCTTTAGTTGCTTCCTTCTGGGGTAATTTGTTTGGCAGCCATAGATAAGGAGTGTGGTGACCCCCCCCCCCCCAGCCAGACTGAAAGTGCCTTATCCTACTTGTCACCATATCTCCAGTGTCTGGGGGCCAGGGAGGATGGGTCCGGTCATCAGGAAAGGCCCTCTGAGGGGGTAGATTCGACCCAGGATGTTCAGGGTCTGAGGGCCCCTCTGTGAGAGTATCTTGGGGAAGGACTCCAGAGAAAGAGAGCCAGAATGACAAGGCCCCGATGTGAATGTGGGCTTGTGTGCTCAAGGAGCAGAACGGTCCTGCTGAGTTGGCCCAGGCAGCCAGGACAGCAGCCCTTGCGGACAGGGAGTGGGCTGGGGAAGGACTTGGACGCTGCAGCTTCCAGAGTCTGAATCAGCGCCTCTTTTCTCCCCCAGAGATGGTCTGCTTCCCAAGGTCTGGCCTTGGGGTTGGACAAAGGCTGGCTCCTTTCAAGGGAAGCTTGAGGCATCACAGGGCGTGACCCACAGCCACCCTGCCACCCCCAGCACCCAGGACCAGCCTGAGGCCACGGCCCGTAAGGCCCAGCCCTACCCACCTCCAAAGCCTCTCGTTTTTAGCTCCTCATCTCGGATGATCGTTGGGGTGATCCCCAGATCTTTTCCAACTTTCTTAATCTCCTGGACACGTTCATGGAAAAAACAACACAAAGACACGTGAAGATGGCTTAAGTCAAGGCGAGGCCAAGGCTTGGGGCCAGGGATGAGCCAACGCCCACATGGCGGAGAGGAGCAGGCTTGGAAGCCAGGGCCTCAACTCTCTCAGCTTGGAGCACGATTAAATCCAGGACAAAAGGTTCACCCTCCAAACTACAGTTTCCTGTAGATCACGGCTGTGGTCCTGCAGAGAGGCCTTGCGGAGGAGGCTCTGTCCTCCCGCCCCCCTCCACCGAGGCCTGGGGGCCCCTCACAGCTGGGTGGACAGCAGGACTCTGTCCGCGGCAGCCCCAGGCATCCTCAGGCAGGGTGCCAAGGCTGTAGGCACTGTCCCCCTCCAGCCCTGGGTGTCCCCGGACTTCCCTGGGGTCTATCAACGCCCCGCCCACCCTGGCCCCACCCTGGCATGACTCCCCGGGGCCACGGACCTCGAGGAAGGTGTCTGTGTTCATCTCGTTGCAGGGAGTGTCCACGATGCGGGCAGCCAGCCGCACGCCTTCTGTGGCGTTTGCTAAGCACTGGGGAAAGAAACCAGAGGCTGTCACTGGGGACCTAGGACCGGGTAGGATGGGCTGTCCCTCCCTGTCCCTTGCCCCAGGGACAAAAGGCATCAGTAGCACATGCCGTCCGGGGCAGGTTTCGGGGCTGCTGACAGGGTGTCGAGGGGCAGGTCAGGGGGAAACCAGACTCACAGTGCCTGCTGTTGTCTTCCCGGTGCCTGTGACCCGCCCTGCCATCCACAGAAAGTTCCACACGGCTCTGCACCTCGCCTCCAGGTTACACGAGAATCCTTCAGCCTGGCGCCCCCACCCGGTGTCAGTGGGGCCCACCTCCCTTTCCAGGCCTCACCTGCTGCTTACTCCCCTCATCTTGGCGGCAGGCGGTCCCGTGCCCGGCCCTGAACACACGCTGGGCATTCCTGCCTCAGGCGCCTGGCAATCCCATGTCCTCTCTTGGGGGAAGTGTTGTCCTTCGCTAGGGGCTGAATGTCTGCATCACCCCTAAACCCATATGTTGAAGTGAAGCCCTACCCCCCACAGTGGTCAGGTTTAGGTGAGGTCAGGAGGGTGGGGCCCATGATGGGATTAGCGCCCTCACAGGAAGAGGGAGGGAGGGCACAGCCAGAAGGCCACCACCCGCAAACCAGGCAGGGAGTCCTCATCAGACCCTGCCCTGATCTCAGACGGCCTCCAGAGCCCTGAGAGGTACAGGTCTGTTGGTGAAGCCACCCCTTCAGCGGTATTTTCTTACGGCCGCCGGAGCCGACCGATACACCCTCCCTTCTCCTCTTGTCAAGATCCTGGCCATCCTTTGTGGCACTTCTTAAAGGCTGTGCCTTCCAGAAGCTCCAAGTTCTCTTCGTCCCGCACCCCAGAGCCCGCTGGTCCCCCTTGCGGCCCTCTGGCCATGAGGGCGGCGTTTTTCTCACGTGAGCCCCATGGGAGTGTGTCACAGACTTCCTGCCCTTGTGTCCCTGGCGTGCCGCACGGCTCCGGGTATGGAGTGCAGACGGAGGAACGCACAGACCCTGCCTTGTGCGGCTTACACGTTGGCCCAGAGCCCAGAAGGGAGCAGGGACCTGACACTGTCCCCTGCGAGCTCAAACACAGGAGCCGCCCCAGGCCCCACGCTGGCCACCCTCCCTGGCCCCACCCCTACTTTCTGCAAAGAACTTCTGTCCCACTTTTGCTTCAGCGCTGATTCTGGAAGGTCTTTGCCTTCTCGTTCATCCCTGCCTAGCTGCTGCCCACGGTGCCGCCGGCCCCACCCCCGAGCTTCGGTCACAGGGCTGGCTGGCCGCCTCTTCCCTGCGCGCTGGGAAGAGGTGATACTGAAAGAGCAAAGCTGTGCAGGTGCGGTAGGGGTGCAGAGGGCATGGAGTTTATCATCACCTGCCCAGCACCCTGGCGCCAGGGAGGGCAGGCTCTGGGTCCACTGCGCCAGCCCGGCCACCTCCCAGGCCCTGCTGAATGGCTCGGAGAGCTTCTGCCTCCCGGAGGTAATTAAACCCCCAAGCCTCAGAGGCAGGGACACAGGACTTGACAGCTCAGATATGAGATGTGACCGTGTGGCCCCCTCCGCCTGACAGCGGGCTCTCCTCTGGGAGGCCGAGGGTCCCTGTCGTGGGCGTCGCAGAGACCATTGTTCATCTCTGATGCAGCCTGTGGTCGCTGTCTGGGAAGTGCGTCAATGCCCTAAGCCTCGTCTCTAAGGAGGCCGGGCCCTCGCCTCGCAGCCCTCCGTGGGCTCAGAGCCCCCGGTGCAGCCTGGCTGAGCGAGAGGGCACACAGCATCTGCGGCGGAGCCCGGGGGAGGCTCCCAGTGCCCCTCCGCCACCACAGAGCCTCGTGACCTTGGGGAAGAGCTTGTGGCTCATCGTGCCCCAGGATCGAACATTCATTCATTCATTCATTCCACCCACGTTTCTATGAGCACCTACTGTGTGCCAGGCTCCACACTAGACTCTGGGAATTCAAAGATGTCCAAGGTACTCCAGCCCAGCGGAGAATCACAACACCTCACTCCACTAAACATGACAGGGGAGGAGGGTATGAGAGACCACAGGGACCCGGGTGGTGGCGGGGGGGGGGGAAGAGGACTTGCCGGGGGGAGTGCTGAGGAGGTCTCCATAGTATGGAAAAGGCCACCCGGGGTGCCTGAGGTTCCCGTGCTCCCGATCCAAGACAGACAGGAAAGAGAGCTGACAGATGGCGGCCGTGGTTAAGACCTGGCTCTGCCCCTTGCTGGTGTGGCCCCAGGAAGTCACCTAGCACCTCCGAGCCTCAGTCTGCTCAGCCCGACGGTGGGAAGAACAACAGTCCCACCTCCTAGGGCTGCTGAGAGGACTCATTAGGCAGTCCGCGTCTACGCAAGCTACGAGCAGCCATGGGAAGGGGAAGTGGACGGAGGGCATCTGGAGGCAGCAAGACCCGTGAGGAGGCGGCCACAATGGCCCAGGAGAGCAGTGGGGCGTGGGTGGGGGCTCCCCAAGGCAGTGGCGGTGGGCAGAGTAGGACGCACTGGATGTGGGGGTCTAGGAGACCCACCAACCCAACCCAACCGTCCTCGTCACATGCTGGGCCCCTCCTGGGACCACAGACCAGGTCCCTGCCCTCCGGAAGCTCTGACCCCAGCGCAGGGCGCGGAAGCTAAGCAGAGATGTGTCACGTCAGGTGGGATGGCACTCAGCGGGCAGAGGGCCCGACTTCGAGCGAGGCCATGTCAGCCAGCCAGCTCCCCGGGGAAAGGGACGTGGGCAGACCCGGAGCAGGGAGGACCTGGAGAGGGAAGCTGAGGAGGACAGAAAGTCAGTCCACCATGGCCAGCAGGGAGGGAGAGGAAAGGCTCGGAGGACGTGGGGGGGTCCAGGGTGCTGCTCAGGCCGGGAACTCAGAAGGAATGCCCCGCCGCTAGAGGGGAGGGGTGGTCGTCGGTGCCCGTCTGTGGGATGGAGCCCACAGGCGCTTGGAGAACCCAGAGGAGAGGAGGTGAGATCGGAATGTGGGAACGCTCGGGAAAGGGGGTGTCGAGGCGGCCGGCGGGGGGGGGGCGTGGGAAGGAGGCATGGCTCTGGGTGGGGTAGACCCTTCAAGGTGGGGGGGGATGCAAACGGGCTGACCAACATTTAAGTCCAGCAGACAGGCTCCTTAAAAAATCAATGTCAGGATGCGGGGTGGAAACTCCGATTTGGGTGGGCTGAGGGGGAAAGGGAGTTAAGAAAGGCAAAGCAAGTAGACCGTGTTTTATCCACGTTTGGAAATCAACGGAAGGAGAAAAGGAGCTGTTGCAGGATGGCAGAGACAGAAGCCTGTGCTCTCCTTCTAGAGCGAAAGATCCAGGGGGAGGAGGCGGCCGGTGAGGGGTGCCGGCCTGGGACAGCAGTGAGGGGCGGGGTAGGAGGGACGGCCTGGGTCTCAGTGGGGGTCTGCGACACTCGCCGCGGGGAAGGAACCTGCCGGTCGGCCCAGACCAGGACTCCTAACCTGGAATCCCTCCCAGCCTCGCTGGCCTCAAAAGGATTATGATCCAATGAAATAACACATGTAAAAGTGGGCCGCAGACGGAGGGGATTCTCAGGATTAAACAGGAGAGTGCCTGGTGCTGGGGGGGGGGCTCAAGAAATACCGGGGAAAGGCCGGAGTCCTGACCAGGAAGCCCCCCCCGAGGGAGGGGGCCGGCTGCCCGGGTTTGGAAAGGCCTCCCCCCCCCCCCCGGGGCCGTTGCTGCCGCACCCCACTGCCACCGCCCTCCCCTTCCAGCTGCCCCAATGCGTGCGGGCCCGGGGACCCAGGGCGAGCGTCCGGACACCCACTTGCAGAGTGGACACCTCCACCGGCCCGTTGTCTTGTCCCACCAGGAAAAACTCCACCGTCACCGTCTTCTTGTCTGCACGCCGGGCAGCCCCGGAGCGGTGGGTGAAGAGCGGGAAGGCTCGGGCCAGGGCGCACGCAGAGGCGAAGGCGTCGGAGCGCTCGCAGACCATCTGCAGCACAGAGAGGCAGAGCCGTGAGCAGGGGCCGACCTGCGGGGGCAACCCCGGGGAGGAGCTACACTCTGGACAGAGAGGCCCCAGCAGAGCCGCCATGCGGGGCCTTCCGGTAGCCACCGTCCAGCCCTGGGAGAAAGAAAACATCAGCCACCAGATGTGTACTGCCTCCGAGGCGGGAAAGTAGGACGTGGAGCGGCGTGGGCTCAGGAAATCTGAGTCTGAGGCTCCGAACGACCACCAAAACTGATATAGGGCAAATGGCCTCGTCTCTCGGCCTCAGTTTCCCTGTCTGTAAGCAGGGGTTACGATGTCCTGGGCTGTGGCGGCACGTCTACGTCGGAGGTCCTGCGAGCCGGGGTGCCCTGCCCGCACCGGGGCGGAGCTACGGGGACACCCGCTCCCCACGAGTACGACGATGGCCGTCGGCACTCACCAGAATGCACCGATGGGTTCCGGGCGGCAGGCAGGTGCGCACCAGTCGGGTGACGAAGTGGGCCGCCGAGGGGCTGTTGTGCCGGCTCACCCTGGAGGGCAGGGCGGCCACGGTGGCATAGTTCAGGTACAGGGGGCAGCTGTCCGTGGGGTTTGGGTTAAGCGTGCTTAGAGCGGCCTGCCAGAGCTGGACGGGAAGGGGAGAGACAAGAGACAGACGCCAGACATCAAACAGTCCGCATGCCGGCAGCCGGGCCCTGCGTGCAGACGCTTGCGAGGCTAAACGGGCACTGCGGCAGCTTCCCCGGGGCACCCATGATCCCTAATTAAGATGTGTGGCCTCTCGCTGCAGCTCAGCGTGTGTGTGTCTGCTAGCACGGTTCCACCCTTGTGGGATTAAGCCGTGGGGATTTAAAAGGCCAGGCTGGGCCCGCCGGGCTTCAAACGCCGCGACCCCGCACCGCACCGGGGTGGGCCCCAGCCAGGTGCCACCGGGAGGGCTTCCGGGAGCGGGCGGCCGGCCGGCTCCCCCGGCAGGGCCGCGCGGCCCCTCGAAGGCAGCGCCCGCGGGCGGCTCCGGGGGCGGGGGGAAGCTCCCCCCTCCGCGCCTCCCGGGCTGGCCTCGCGCCCCTGCGGGCGCCGGGCGGGGCCTCCGGGCGGCCGCGCGGCCCGCTCACCTCCTCGGTGACCCGGGGCTGCAGCTTCCCGCGGACGTGGCTCCAGGGCACGCGGTGCAGGTGGTGCAGCTGCCCCAGCAGCAGCAGCGGCCGGCTCTGTGGGTCCGCGTCCCCGGCGCTCGCCTGGAACTGCAGCCCCACGTTCGCCATCTTCCGCCGGCCCGCGCCCCCCGCCCGGCCGCCGCCCCGCTCCGCTCGGGCTCCGCTCCGGCCCGGCCTCGGCGCCGCCCCGGCCCTGCCCGGCCGCCCGGCCCCGCCTCCCCCCGCCGCTCCGGGCCGCTCGCGAGACGTGCAGGGCCAGCCCGGGGCGCGAGGGGGCGCGAGGGGGCGCCGGGCCGGCGGGGCGGGGCGGGCCGCCCTGACCCCGGGCGGGCCTTGGGCCCCAGGGGGCAGGCCCTCCCCCCAAAACCCGCAGGCCCGAGCCGGCAGGCCCCGAGCGGCAGCCCGGCCCCAGGCCCCGGTAGGCCCCAACCCCTGGGTAGGCCCCGATCCCCGGGGCAGGCCCGAAACCCGGCAGGCCCCAATCCCCGGGCAGGCCCCGATCCCCGGGGCAGGCCCGAAACCCGGCAGGCCCCAATCCCCGGGCAGGCTCCAAAGCCCGGCAGGCCCCGGCCAGGCCCGGCAGGCTCCAAGCCCGGGCAGGCCCCAAGCCCCGCAGGTCCCCAAGTGGGCCCTGCCTCCAGAGTGAGGAAACAGCTCTCTGGGGAACCTTTCCTGGAAGGGGCCCTGGCCCCCAGCCCCCGCAGACCCTGGTGGCCCTGACCTCCAGCAAGTCCTGAGCAGACCCAGGCCCAACCTGAGTCCCACCCAGCAGCTCCCACCAGACCACCGTGTGCATGAGCCCCAAGCAGGCCCAGCTTCCTGCGGTGGTCCTGGGTGACCCCTGCGCTGGCAGGATGTGCCCTCACCACACCCCCAGCCGCCTGTCAGGTGTGGATGGGCTTGGTGATGCCTGGATCCGTCCCAGCTCCTGACTTAGACGAGGCCCGGCTGCCTGGCATGCTGGGCAGTGTCCACAGTTCCTTCCTCCTCATTTAATGGGTTCTCTGCCACTGAGCGGGTCCCCACTACTTTGCAGGCACTGTCCTGGATGTGAGTCAGGTGTCAAGATGTGGGTTTCTACCCAGGTTACTGCTTCTGGGATGGCCAGTTAGAAACTCAGGCATCGCCTCGTCTGGTGGAGGGCCCTGTCCCCGGCCACCCCTTTGCAGGAAGGGTCATCTGGCAGCAGTCTGAGCAAGCTGCCCCCTGCAGCCTCCCGGCCTGCCTGGGGAGAGGGGCGGAGACAAAGAGCGAAGAGGAGGGGGCAGCACCTGAGCCACCTGCCACTGAGGAGGGAAGGCTAGTCGAGAAGGGCACCTGGAGGGTGTTGGGGGCATGTGGTGGGTGGAGGGGCCCTGGGTGAGGGCAGAGGGCACACCTGGTGGACGGCGGGTGTGCCCTTGGCGAGGGTCCTGGCTCCTGCCGTAACTCAGATGCCCGGTTCAGGGAGCCGTGACCCAGTTGAGGAAGCCCCACCAGGACTCATTTAAAAATACAGATCCTGCCCACATCTTGATTGCTCAAGGGCCTGTTGGTACTCCCCTCATTACCTCTAGCTACTTCCATGTGCCATCCTTCTCATTTTGAGTTTCTTTTTCATTCTCAGCCTTAAAAAAATAGCAGCGCCAACTCCCAAGCACAGCATCCGAGGCTTTTGCAAAGCCACTGATTTCCTAGCACGTCTCCCCCACTCCCTGATTTGCAACCCACCCACGAGTGGCAGCTTCGTCTTCCCTGGCTACTCTTCTGTGTCTCCCTGTCGGTTCTGAGCCCCGGTCCCTGGTGCAGGGTAGTTGGTTCTGAGCCCCGGTCCCTGGTGCAGGGTGGGTGCTCGACAACATCCCCCTGGGCCAGAGAGCTTCAGCATTCTGAAGGCAGGGCTCAAACCCCCTTTCTTCTGCAGGGCCTAGCACAGAGCAGGTACCAAAAAAACAGTCGTTGAATGAGTGAAAGGAATTCCTTCGAAAACCCACAGCTTTGCCAACGTGAAAGTCGACGCTAATTAGATCTTATTTTCCTCAAAAGATTTTTACAGCAGCTGAATGTTTTCACACATTTGTAAAGGGTACGAAGAGCATGTATGAAGATCTATCACTCTTTCTTCTGTTTGCAAGTACGCTGCAGACAGGCACAGGGCACTCCAGCAGTGGGGGGAGGCCATGTGGGATCTTCTCGGGGGGTTGCCCTGCCCGGTGAAAAGAGGACTTCCCCACACCCACAGGGCAGGGGAAGGCATTCGGCGGGGAGAAGCTGGGGAGGAGAGCAGAAACCCAGAGTGTCCACGGGGCTCTGCATCCTGTGGGCAAGGACCCAGGGTCCCAGAGAACAGGCAAGGAGTGGGCTGTGGGGGACCGCAAACCGGGGATTCACTCCACAGACTTGTGCTTGCTGAGGGAGGACCCAAGACACATTTTAGTTCTAAGCACCCCCATCCCCCCTCCGCTCCCGAGTCGAAGAAATCCAAACTAAACAGAACGCTAAGGAGTTACTCGATTTCAAATGCCTGCCGATCTCCTCAAGATGTAGCTTGTGACAGATACAAATATATTCCAGGAAAGTACTTTCCCCTTTGCACTGCAGACTTTAGAGACCTCAACATAAATAAGACAGGCAAGCACTCTGTTTAGATAAATTTTTAAGAAGGTATTAATCCACAGCTTAGTATATATTTCACTATCAATGAAAAATCCACCTCAATTTAATTTTCTTTAAAAAAAATGAAAATTGAAAACAACTTACCAGATCTTTCGCGCAATCCGAGAAGTAACTTCTGTTTTTGATGAGGTGCGACTCATTCTGAATTCAACCGGACGTTCAGACTTAGCAGTTGAAGAACAAGGCTTTAAAAACTGGAAGGAATCAGAATGAAGTCCCCAGGACTTATTAGGAAGCTTTTGGTACAGTTCACATTCTTGAACACATTTCTGAGATCATATCGTGTAAGACGGCCCTGGGTGTATGGAGTGTGTATTTATATATTAATTTCGTGCCAGGAGAAACATCTCCTCTACTCTCTGCTTATTAGACTGATTGCCTTGAGATTCTCAGATTCCATTATTCTGATGTGAGAAACACTCATTCCCTTGGAGCACTTGCTGCTTCTTTCTGGGATTTTCACTCATTCCTTTATTCAATATATATTTGTTGAATATCAGTTTCTAAGAGCTCCAGGCCAGGTCAGGCTTTTGGGGATACATTGGCCGTGGGAGGACATACAGCAGTAAAACTCAGCAAGCCAGTCCCTGGGAGAAGACTGAGCTTGGACTGAGCTATCCAAGGACAAGTCCCGGCGTCCCAGGCAGTCTGATCCCTGATAAGGGAGTTGTCCACGCAAGGGCTCATAATACTAAAGGGCATAGTCCATTTGGACCGGTGGCAAGCTCACGTGCACACATAAAAGTGTGCATGAGACGTACGCTGAGCCACGGAGTTTGAACTTGACCTTGTGGGTCACAAAACCAGTGGAAGGGCCTCCATCAGGACTAACGTGAGATCGAGGTAGGGTTCATTCCTGGTGGACGGTGATCTGCCGCTGCATCTGCCCTGAGGGGGCGGAGGCAGGCTCAGCTCCATGACCTCCGTCCACAGAGCAGCTGGCCTGGAGGTGAGCCCCCAGCGAACAGGCAAGTGAGACATCTGCATGACCTCCCCGGACGAGGCCTGTGCTTGGGGGTATCTGCGCCTTCCCTCGCCTGCGCATTGGGGGGGTGCCTCGGTTACACTTTGTGAATTGCATCAGGCATGCCACCCAGAAGATTCGGGCTAAATGTTCCCTGAAGGGTTGAAAAGGAACCGGTTGCCATGAAAATCACATTTCTCTAGAAGCTTCTTTGCAAAATGCATTAACTTACGGAAATGTTGAAAAAACCACTATAATGAACACTCGTATACCCTTTACCTAGCTCAGATGTGTCTGTGTGTGTGTCCATATATTTTTTTTCCTGCACTTTAAAGTTAGTTACATACACTTTAACCTTAAATACCTCACTGTGTATCTATCTATCTCTTAGGACACTAGCCCACAAAATCACAAGAATATCCTGATCATACCCATGGAAAATTAACATCGAAACAATACTATTATCGAATACACAGTCCACATTGAAACTTGTTTGATTGTCCCCAAAATGTCTTTCATTGCCTTTTAAAAATCCAGAATCTAAATAAGGACCAGGCGTTCCACTTGGTTGTCAATTCTCTTTGGGCTCCTTGAATTCAGAACAATCCCTGCCTTTGTCCTTCCTGACACTGCATGTGGCGTAGAAGGTCCCGCAGTTTGGATTTGTTGGATTGTTTCCTTATGATTAGATTTGGGTTAAACACATTGTGTTTGCCACCGTACCTCACCAGGAGCCACAGAACCCGTGTGTCTTGTGTTAACTGGCCAAGGTGGGCTCTTTGGTTCGGGCGGGGTGGGCCCGATCTCTTCACAGCAAAGGGCCGTTTCCCTTTTTATAATTAACGGCATGCAGCTCAGTCTCCTCTTTAAAATGCACGGAGACTCAGAGGCCACGAGAGAGTTCTGTCTCCTGGCCTCTCCCCCGAAGTTTCATAGCCAGTGATGACCTCTGCCTGAATCAAATACTGCTTTTGCAACAGGGTCATTTTCTACCTGGATCATCCGTTCAACCACCTGAAGTCCTGAGTAGAGACCTCCCTGCCTCCCCTCGGCGCCAGGACGCACTCACATAACCTGTGGGGTCTGGGGCAAAAAGGAAAGCGCCGAGCCTCGTTTTCAAGAGAGAATTTCACGATGGTGGCAGCGGAGGATTAACCCAAAAACGGGCCCCTGACACAGCGGGCGGTGGCCGTGGGCTCCGGGGCCGGCCTTGGCCCAGTGCTGTCCCTGTGTTTGGCTCTTTCGCAGTCGCTGGCCCCCCTCGGGCCAGCCAGGGCCCCATCAGGCGGGCGCCCGTGTCTCTTCTCACATGTTCCTATGGGTCTCTGAGGACTCCGGTCCTCCTTGCAACATTAAGATGGTCCCCAGGCTCACTCTGCTCCTCCCTTGCCCCAAATCAAGAGTCAGCCGGGTCTCCCAGGAGCCCTGGTCTCCCTGCGGTCGGGGGCATGGCTGTTTAGATTTCATCTGGAAATCCAGTCCTGCGTGTGGCGTGCACTCAGGCTGTTTCTGATCCTTTTCGAGGAATATCGTGAGTGCACACGGATTCCTCGGAGTCGCAGCCCGTGTTGCCGGGCTCTTCTTCACGTGCCCTAACCCATGGTGGTTCTTCCTTTTCCCACAGTGGGAACCCGAGTTCCCAGTCACCCTTCTGTGGGTCCTTGGCCGGTCTTTCCCACAGCACTCCCGACAGCCTCCACTGCCAACCCCAAACCCACGCCCTCGAGTTCCAGAGTCCGTTTGTTCTTCTTGTTCTCGGAACGGTCCCACCGATACGCTCAACATTTACTCGGCTTTTGTCCGGTCTGTCCGTCTGATGCCTAGCTAGATTCCTATGTTTCTGTTTGTACCGAAGGGCTTGCTGTTTTCTTTCTTTCTTTCTTTCTTTCTTTTTCTTTTTTGAATACGTACATTTATGTGGCTCAAAAGTTGACACTGCAGGAAGGAATGCTCAAAGGCGTCCCCTGTCCCTTCCACTCCTTTTCCACTCACCCCTGGAGGTAGCCATCTTTATCAGGTTTTGGTTTATCTTTCCTGTTTCTTTTTTAAAAACTACGTTTATGCACACTCACAGATCTATACAAAAAACAGCATATTGCATATAATCTTTTGCACTTTGCTTGAAAAGCACATTCTGTGATTTCATCTCTAGCGCTTTTTACCTTCTGATATTGGCACGATGAGAGAACGGTGTTAATAAAAATGTACTGGAGGAACCACTTATTAACAACAAAAAGCGTTCCTTCCCACATCGGTTTTTAGGACTTTTCGATAAAATGAGGGGCTGAGCTAGTTGCTCTGGGCAGTCCCCTGCTGTTCTAGCAGCCTAAATTATCTTCCCAGGAAGCCCACCTTGTCGGACAGTAATAACCCTCCTGTCTCGGGGACCAAATTCTTATTTACTTCTGAGCACCAGCAAAATTACTTCTGTAGCTGCAGAAGTTTTCAAGGGCAATGTGGAAGATCTGGAGCCTTGGGATGGGGGTGACTGAGGGAAGGAAGGAAGAGAGAGAGAGAGAGAGAGAGAGAGAGAGAGGTAATTAACCCACCAAAGGTGGTTCCACGTTCCTTGAGGCAACTCCGCTTATGGAAATGAAGGTGTATAGGAAAGCAGAAGAAGGGTGTAAATGTTTACTTGGATCAAGTTTCTTTAGGAAAACCTTCACTTACAGGATCCTCTTAAATAGTCTGCTTCTCCAGCGCATCAAAAAGAAGTCGGTCTTCAAAAACCCGAGTCACATTCTTTCCTCCAGAAACACCCTCGTGTAAAGCCACACATCTGTCTGCATTATCTAAATGCGGATCTTTTAAAAAGTAAAAAAGAATCACAAATCTGTTGCAGAGGCTTTTGGCAGCTGAGCTGCGAGAGGAAAGGGTGGGGGTACAAAACGCTAAGCAGGAATTGTTAGATTTTCTTAAGGGCCCTGAGAGGGAAATTCAATATATATATTCTCCCCCCCCCACACACACTAAATCTGTAAGGTTCCATCTTTCAGGCTGGTTCATAGTTATGGATAGAGAGTACTGAATTGGAGTGACCTTACTTACATTACAATGCAGGTTAAAATGCTAGATTTGAAATAAGATCACTATCCCTGCTCAGTGATTTACAAAACTGGAGTGACATTATAACCCAAACAGAATAAAAAGCATTCCAATCGGTTCCTGGTTCTCCTAACATCTTCGTAAATTCAAATGCTTAAACATCACCTATGAGAACCATAAAAAGACCTTTGGAAGTCTTTTTCTTAACACGTTGGGAACACAGAGTCAATACGAACCATAAAGGACTTTTTTTTTTTAGAGGACTATTTTCAAAACATGATTTATTCACCACGTTATAAACTCGGCAGCACGTGAAACCGAGGAGTTCCGTGCAAACAGCAAGGGTACATACACACACACCAAGAGCCCCCCTCTTTTTTCTCTTTAAATGAGGTTACTTTCCGTCCCCCAAGGCTCCCAGGGCTGGAGGGTGGGGAGGATGGGAGGTGAGTGGGGACCAGGGCTCTCCAGGGCGGGCTGTGGGAACCCGCAGGGAAGGAGCACGGCCGGGCTGGGGGCTGCCCTGGGCAGGGGTCACGGTTGGCTGGCGTGCGGGCACCCCCGCTGGGGACTTCCGGGGCGCATTTTTGTGCAACACAGACACACAAACACACACACACAGACACACACACACAGACAGACACACACACACACACACACACACACGACGTCCGCCTCCGCGAGGCACGATGGAAGTGCTCGAGTTCTGTGTAAATTTAATTATTAGCATGAACTGAAGGTACTGTCATTGTTTAACTCAGCCGACCTTTTAAATGGATAACCAACCTTGAGGCTTAATTGGATTTAAAAAAAAAATCAATTTCTAGCCATCGCATAGTGTGGAAATGAAGTGCTACATTCTCAGGCAATTGTAAAATCAGTTTTGCTCCAACCTATTTTTTATTATTTACAACTTTAAAATGACATTCTCCATCTTGGGAATCGCTCTGGGTATACATATATATACATATATACCTTCCATAAACAGCCACCCATACACATGTCCGTGTGCCGCGTCATGTCACCGAAGAGTCATTGCTTTCTGTCCGGTGGCGGGATTAGTCAGCAGCAATCTCTTCACACCAATTACACGAAAAACTGAACTAGGGATAATGACATGCCGCTGTTTGCAAATCTCTCCCGGCCTCAGTCTGGTCTCATCTTCGTAATAAGGAAAAAATCCTTGAGGAGCCTTTACCACATCCCATCTTGACCATTAAATCTTTCTGGAAGAAGGTCATTTAATTTTATGGAAAGAAATGAACAATTAAAATGGCATAAGCAGCAATAGTACTGGTCTGGAAATTAAGAAGTTGAAGATTCTAGCTCTAGCCCCGGGTTATACTGGTTGTGTGACCCCGGTGAGCCCTCCAGAGGGTCTCCGTTTCCCCGTCCGGGAAAGGGGGGGGGGTGGTCTCTCTGCCCAAGCGGCGATGGAAATGGAGGTCTGTTAGGGGGTCCCGAGTCAGTGATTCCCCTCAGCACTTCCTCCCAGAGACACCAAATGATGCAAACCAGAGCCCCTTTTGCCTCCACACATCTATAAAACGGGAGAAATAGTGATTACTAATGGCAGAATTGGGATGATTAGCTAAAAGCAATTTTAGAATAATAGTTGACAAACAGAAAACACTAAACCCAGTGGTCTACTTTCACCAAGTCTAATTTAAATGTACGTTGTACTGAATGGAGTCTCATGTAAATGGTCCATTTTAGCCAGATTATGGAGCTGAAGTGGAGGCCCACACAATTATCCTGAGCATTCAGGACAGTCCAGAGAGCTAATTTGGACAATTGGACAAATGATTATTTTCTTTTGCCTCAATTGACCAGATAATTGTGCAAAAGTCTCTGCCATTTGACTCCGTGGAATGTCCCTTTGTGTGGGAAGGAGGCCTGGCCGGAGACGGGTAGGATGACCTGCAGGGTGGTGTGGAGTCGGGGCGCGCAGGGCACCCAGCCGATGCCCGCTGTCTAACTCCGAGTCCCAAGTCTGGCACGCTCTCAGACGAGCTGGAAGTCTCTCTCACCCAGCATCCACATTAGTTCACCCCAATACCCACCACTGCCCTCAACTGCAAAACAAAACGAAACGTAAACATCCGGCAACAAGGTCAGAGGTGGCAGCTGGGTGGTCAAGGGAATCGGCAGAGAGAAAATTAGAGGAGTTGCTAAGGGCCAGCACATGCACACAAGAGATCTACAATCCGAAGCCCACATTTCTATGTACACACACTGCTAAGTTTCACTTGTAGCCACGATCAAACGAAGCAAGTTTGCCACCCCGAGTCCTAGGAGGCAACGGGAACTCGTGGTAACTAATGGGTGAAGTAGTCCCCCTGCAGCCCTAACCAGTCCTCCCTGTACCCGACGATCAGACAGCCCTCCTGTGAAGACACTACCCAGACCTCTCCGTCTGGTCCCCACAGGTTTTGACTAGAATAAGGGAGCCTGATGACCAAAATAAAGCCCGCATGTTAGAATAACACGCCATCCTACTAAATGTACCCACAAATTACGCCAGGCTAAGTGAGCCGTTGTGCTGTGGCGAGGAGAGACCAGGAAGAATTATACGTTGCTCACATTCTGGGTGATGATCAGAGCTCTTAAAGGAGGTGCACTAAATTCAGCAGGGCAAATCTCTATGCAGCCCGTCGTCCTCCATCAGTGCGGGCCTTCAAGAGGAACCACGCCGCGGCCCACGCTCCTGTGCCTCCAGGCCGGTCGCACCCGAGGGCCAGGACTGAGCCTGCGTAGCGCTCTGCTCCACAGCAACGTGTCTGATTCTACCTGCACACACCTGCGGCGCCATCTCAAAAGGGAGCCACCAAATATCCAGTTGGAAACCTGAACCATAACTGACCACTCAGGAGGCACAGACCCCCTGCAGAGCCTACAGTCCCTTCACACGCGTTGCCACTTACACAGCTGTCCCATCCGGGGTGGTGGGTTTCTTCGTTATCGCTGGTCAGAATGTTCTCGAAGCCTGCGGCAAATGTCTATCCTTTGAGGGGTGGGTTTGATGCTTGGACAGCCAGTGGCTTTTGAACAAGCTGGGGAGACAGAATTTCTAGCCAGAAAACAAGGAGCAAGCACAAGGGAAGGTCGCTCCCTCTGTGTGGTTCATCAACTGGGTCCAAAGGTAAATAATTGCCCTGAGCAACAGGCGCATCACAGGATGAAATGCCTGGCTTGCCAAGGGGACTCCTGGGAAGGCCCGCTCCCATGTAGTAAGTAGACTCGAAGACAGACCCCATCATGCCTGGATGACGTGAAAGGTAACGTTTGGGTGACAGGAACCCACCCCGGCCTTTGAGGAGGAGACCGGACATGGGCACATTCAAGGTGTAAATACGGTCCTGGCTCTGAGTTCAGCTGGCAAAGACTATTCCTGAAGTGTTCAGTGTAATAGAACAAGAAACATCCAAAGTCACTTAGAAATGCAAGTCTCCCGGAGCCTGGCTGTAAGTAGGACTTCTCAGCAAGGCACACAGACTAAATTTTATTTGAAGATCTCCGAATGCTTCTGGGTATGTATATGAAGCATACATTTTCATAAGAAAAATAATTGTCTGCCTTTTCGGCAGTTTCCCTTTTGTATGTTGGAGAGCAAGCAGACAGACTGGTCCCTCTGCGAGCATCCACTAGGCAGATGGGTGGACTTTCAGACACTGAGGCAGGGCCTCAGACACAAAACAAATAGTCATTGGCCCAAACGGTCACAGAATGGATCAGGCCCTCCCGTAACACAGATGCATTTGAAGAAAACACGAGCCCCATTGTTAAAATTAATACTAGGATTGCAGGATGTTCTTTAATCCGCATGATTGCTTTATTGTACAAAAAGTTTCCAGTAACAGTAAATTAGTTTTAAAAAAGGACAAAAAAAAGTCATTTTGGATAGAAGCGCTTCACTAATTGCTTTATTTAAGCACACAAGAAAAAAAGTCTTATCTGACCAATTAGGTTGGAAGGGTTTTATTACCTTTAAGAAGCCATTAGCTAGGATAAAACACTGAAAGCACTTGTGTCAAAACAAATAAATAATGCTCTCTCAATTAGCAGAGAAAGCGGTAAATCCGTTAAATTAGAGTCATACACTGCTTCACGTCCATGGCGAAGCCAGCACCCCCCCACCCCCAAATTAATACAACAAGAGACAGTAGAGTTCAGTTACAATCTCGGGAAAGATCAGGAGCTTTGGAGACCTGACGGTAAACACGGACTTCTCTGCTCTCCCGTCCCATCCAAGGAGCCAGCCGAGGACACGCTGAAGGGGGCAGGTGTCCAGTGGCTGAGCCCAGGGGTGCCCAGAAGCAGCTTTCCCTGCCGGCCCTCTTCTCTGCTCGCATCCCAGGTGAGGGGAGAGACTGGGCTGGCGAGCACTGCCCCCAGAGCCCGACAGAGAGGGACAGCAACGGCTGTCCACAGGAAAAGGAGCCCGTCTCCTTCCCAGGGGAAGAATGACCCTGAGGTACCAGTACTCCATTACCACTTTTCTCTTACTTCCCCCAAGGCTGCTGATCTTTCCCCGATAAGGGCTCAAAAGAAAAATACAGTGTTTGCAGGAGCCGGGCAAGTCGGTGCCCAGGCTCTGGGGCCGCTTCCCGCTGTGGGACGAGGTCACGGCAGCAGACGGCTGGGGCTTCCACTGGCACCGCGCCGGCTTCAGACCGCTCGAGAGCCTTCACGTCTATTTAGATCTACTATTTTACCCAAATGGGGTTAGGGGGTGGGGAGCAAAAACCGACCCCAATCACCCCTATTAACTGAAAATAAATATAAATAAATGGTGATACCTTCCTTTTTTTTTTTTTTTTTGGGTGATCCTTTCTTAAAGGGTCACTTTCCTTCAAGGGTAAGACTGAGCACTTCAAAAGCTTCACCAGGGATCCAGTACTGCCACTGTAGACCGTCAGGGAGGGAAGAGCTCGGACCTGCACAGCCCAGCTCCTAGGAGCAGTTGGTCTCAGGGAACACCTCGACTCTGCCACTGGATTCAAATCTGCTGTGAGCAGAGAAGGCCTAGAGCTATTCGCAAGATCTGTAGAAGCCCCACATTTCAGGGGTGATCGAGGTGGTGGATTCGGATTGGCCGACCTTTTTTCCTAATAAATAATTGTTTGTCAGGGAATACCATGCAATTTCCTGAAATGCCAGGGGCACGTCTAGATCATTCTATTAGCCACATCCGTAATAAGAAAACCAGTGGCCGCCTGGAGTCACAAATGACTTGGGAAGGGAAGGCTGGGGCGTGGGTTCTAAGACCATGATCTGTTTGGATGACCTGAACCTCTGGACTTGAGTTTAAGTTTCTGGAAACAACTTTAAAGTCAATTCTAAAGAGACATTTTATGCGACTGATCCAAATAAAACAGCACATTTAATGAAGTCATGCTCTTCTCAAACTTTTTAGGAGAGGTAAAAAACAATGGAAAAGCCATCGAAAATTATACAAAGACCATTAAAAAGATACCGGTGTCTCAAGACCCAATAAAACATGAATTTCAGCTTTCAAAGTTACCATCACTTTCCACATTATTCTACAGTTCCAGGAATATATTCGAGCACCATATTGATAATAGGTAAGTAAACGGCAAAGTCCTGCTTTGGCGATCTGATTCATGCTCACAGAAATGAGGGATTTCCTAATCCAGATTTTCACAATCTGCGGGAACATGCCTACTTTCTGGGCCTGTTAAGCAGCAGTGGAAGAGCCGATAAATCATACCACTGGTGGAATATTTTACTTTGAAATGGAGTGATGTTTGGTTAATAATTTGAGATCCACTAATCCTAAATGGGGTGACCCATTTAGAATGGCCTGTGTGTAAATTCACAGTTCATTAAATGGTGTCTGGTTTGAACAGGCCATTATGTGGTTAGTATGTAAGTAATGGATTGAGCAAGGACAGCTGGGGACGAGTACAGGGACACACTGGCTGGTTCTGGTGACTTTCATGACACTGCCCATCTTCCATTTGCATGTTTTCATGTGAGGTCGGTTCAAATCACCAACTTTTAAGTTTAGGTGGTTTTGTTAACAACCCCTTTTGATTTACAGTAGAAAATGCAGGGCACAGATTCTAGATGAGGAATAGTCCATTTACAATTAATTTAAACTTATGAAGCTGTTTTAACTGGCCCATCTAAATGTGTTAATTAACATCAATGATGGTTTCTTATTTTTCACACTTTGTTACTCTGATCATTAACAGTGATGGAAAAGCTAAATTAAGTTAATGGGGGAACGGATTATAAATTCTTAAAGGACTTCTCTGTTTGTTTTCAACTGGAAAATATACAGAGAAAGATGAAGAGGCATTTTTGCCTCTACTCATAAATTTTTGGTACCAAATTTCTTAAAAACCAGATGGTTTTTAAAAACTTTTTCCAAAAAGTATTTTAACATGCCGCTCCGACATGAAGCTAAAAAAACAGCATATGCACGTACAGTATCGACCAGCTTGCGGGGTGCCTGTAAACATTCAACTCATTTTCTCTTTCTAAAAAAAATAGATATTATAACTGATGACACAGCTCAATCTCTATTCTGCAGTGGTATCAAAGGTCCTTAAATTCTTGACAATGAAGGAAAACCAGAAGCCCATTCCCTCTGCTTGAGCACGACTGCAACGAGGAGTCCAGGCCAGCGCTCGCTGCCCCCACGCGGTCCTCGGTCCACAGCCCGCGCTTCTGCTGTGCCCGCATGGCAGCCGAGCCCCTGGCGCCGGGAGTCCACGTGGGCGGCACACGCAGCCCCACGGACGCCTAGCGAGACTTCACGCCGATGAGGACAACAATGAGGACAATGATGATGACAAATAATATTAAAATCACAAGCATCTTCCGATTCTTCTTTTGATACTGCTCTGCCTACAGAAAGAGGGGAAAAAGGCCGTCATTTTCCCAAAAATCCAAAATCAAGCCTTCCTTGTTTCCAGTCCTGGGCTTGCAGTTCTACGTGCATGACTGGTCTCTCTGCTACAGGCCACATCACATCATTATAATCCCTTCCACCAATTCAAGCAAATTTAATCACCGCGCGTGGACGACCTCCATGATGCTGGAGCTACCTCGTTACCTAGTTATCCTGGACGCAGAGAGGCGCAGGGCCGGGACCCACCACTAAGACTAAGGTTGGTAGGAGGAGTCCAAGACTCTGCCTCAGCACCAGGTGGACTTGCTTCTCCTCCTCCTTCCACTGACTGTGATGAACCGCTCTTTGAAGGAGAGCCTCTCGTTTCTGGACACAGTTGTTCGGATGAACGCATACCTCCTTCACGATGACCTCAAACAACGGGCTAAGGTTACCCCCGCCAGAGTGTAGGGAACCGACGGCGCCCCGGAGTGGTATTTTCTGCCTGCCCTGATGCTGGGAACAAGAACACACTCCTCCTCTGACAGAGGAATGGGAAAGCGTGCCCCACAGGTCTCAAGTGCAGAAAGAACCTCCCTGAGATCATGTCTCGCTGTGCTTCTGCTGCCACGACAGACAGGAGCTTTCAGAGCTCAGCACCCACTGGACTCCTCACCTGCAAACACCAGCCTGGAGGTCCCGGCGGGCCTGGGGGAGGGGGCACGCCCTCAGTCACAGCCCTGCCGGGCACAGACGCAAAATGCCCCAGCTGGGCTCCCGGAGACCGGCCAGAGACAGGAGAGTGGACAAGGAGGGAGTCTTGAGGGTGTCGCTCACTACGTCCAGGGACAGCGTGCCCCGTCCTTCCCCAGGTGGTGCTTTCACAGGGAAGGACACGAAGGACACAGCTTGCTGGGAACGTCTAAGAACATCCAATCTCTTCCGTTTTACTTCCGTGGTCCCCACCAACCTTCCGACTGGTAGTGTTGTTTCCGAAGTGAGCCTACACACCCACTGGGAGCCACTCATCAACCAGGAGGAAACAGCAGGACAGACAGGCTAACCCGTCTTGGGAGTCCGGCCCGTGTGAAGCCGCTCCCAAAGCCCAGTCTTCCTCGGATGAGGTGACCGCCAAGGAAACGGCCAGCCACGCCACTGCCAGCAACGCGACTTGAGAGGTAAGAAGGAGCATGCTTGCTTTTCTAATAAGGAACCCAGAACACCAGGGAAGCCAACACTAAATGATATACTTTAAAGCCTCTCAAGATGGATTTATAAAGTAGAACCTAAAACAAAATTTCTAGTTCCCACTAGATTTGTACACTCCCGCAGAGAAAGCTCTGCCCTTTATCTGTGCTTTATTGCAAAACATGTGTCACTAGTTTTTATTCAAGAAACTTCAAAACCAATGCATAATTCAACAGCACATCAGAAACTGGGTATTACAGAGTGGGGGACTCAAGTGAGTTCTCACTCTCCTTGTACACAAGGCTTGGCAGCAGAATGAATCCAAATGCTCAAGAAGCCCCCTGCCTACCCGAGGCAGGCCTTTTCCTTCCACCATGTGTTGCAGTCTCATCCATGCCCTGCTACGGCAGCGAGCACACAGAAGGGAGAGGGAAGGGTTTCTGGTCAGACCTCGGTAGGTCTCCCTTTCTGTAAACCTGACATCACTGTCAGACGGGGCCACCCCTGCCACAGAGAGCAACTGGCTTCAGAAAAGCGACAGAGCAGTCCATTCATGGACTGTAAAAAAAAAAACAAAACAAAACAAAAAAAAACAACACTCATTATATGGCTACAAATATCACAGGGTCTCAAAGCTACAAGGAAATGGATAGAATTTATTTTATTTGCAAAGTATTAGCATTCCTTTTAAAGAAAACATGCACCCAATTATATGCGAGATCTACTCGGCAGCATACGTATGTGTCTCATCACTGATGACAAGATTTCTAAGATGCTTCCCGGTTATTTTTAACAAGTATCACGAAAGATATTCCGGAAATAGCTACCTTATTAGCGAAGAGTAAGAGAGCTACTCTCACTTCAACAAACTATTCTTTTCCCAAGGTAGCACATAGATATACTGTGGTAATTAAAAGGGAAAATGAGATTTTTATCTGCTCCAAAATGATCCTCCACCAGCAATTCATCAGAAGTGTGTCACAGCAAGAGAGACCTGAGTCAGCACAACAACAAGTAGACAGAATGTTCAACACACATCTAGCAAACACCCATTCCCTTGATTTCCCAAAACAAGAAGATTCAAAGACTGAAAATAATTTATGGAAGGAAGAAATGCCCAATTCCTTGATAATTTCCTGTCACAGAAGGGACTTCTCAGCAATTTCAGATCCAAGTGCCAAGCGCCCCTGGCGTCACTCCCTGCGGCAGGATGACAAGGCCCCCGTGGCTGACGCTGGCTACACTGACACGGGATGCTCCCACATGCCTGGCCAGCGAGAGCCCCTCCTCTGAGTCCCGGGCATCTGATGGCAGCTCCTCAAACTCTCAGCTGCGGAAACACATGACATTACCTTGTGAAGCTGTTTCAGGCCATCTTCGGTCTTGATACAGGACTGCTCAACATTATAGTCAATTCTATCAAGGACTGTACCCTGAGTAAGAAATGACAGTTACAGACGACCAACAACCGCAACTGGGAACATGGAACTGCAGACATCATTATCCACAGGATTATCTGTTTTACTTAACCGCTGCTGGAAAGGTACAACACGGAAAGCTCTGGAATCCATCATCAAGCAGTATTAGGCACTCAATGGCAGAGTGCTGTGTTAGTTACAATAAAGTCTAACTCATGAGAAATAAATACTGACAAATGGAGGTTTCTTTTTTGGATCTAGCCACTCTAAGATATGCCATACTCAGACTTCCTGGGGTTTTAAGCAATATACGGTTCAGTGGAAATAGGCTCTGAGCGGCGAAGGGCTGACTTCTGTGCCCATGTGCTGCTTAAATACTTGGATTCAAGTAAACAGAGAATGCTGGTTAAGCTAGACCCAGTTATGATTCGGCCTGGAAATTGACTATCACGTCTGTAAACGTCAACATGGGTTTCCACGGGTCAGAGCAGAGACGGTGAGCTCCAATCCGCCATGTAAAATTACACGTTTGCCCCAAGGAGAATTTTGTTTTTAATTGTTTAATCTGTCGGTTCACACGGAAAGAAGGGAACACCAGGCTATGTGGAGGAACAGGGCTCTTAATGGAACACGCTGTATCAGAGGAGATATAGCAAGAGCAGTTCCTTGGGAACCGCAGGAGTAATTACTGTAACTAGATCTTCCATGGCCTCAACACTCCATTGTGCAGCTGGTTGCAGGGGGATCAGGACCCAAATCCCTGCTGGCAAGATAATAAAATACCCTAATCAGATTGTAACAGTGAACAAACAATTTAATTCTACTTGAAAGCTAGTGGTTCCAGTTGCCCTTACACAATAACCTGCCAAAATTAGAAGGGAAACCTTATCTACTGCCAGAATCATTGCTGAGTGGGGTCAGAACCCATCAGACCCCCAAAGTAGGGTGGTCCCACGAGCGTCCTTGGAGTATGGGCAGGGAATATGAGACCTTCTACTGATATTTATTTTTTACTTAAAAAAATAAAAGGTTATCAGTAATTTTATAGGGAATGACATTAGTATGCGCATACGACTTGCACACACACGCCTGCGCACGTGTACAAGCACACGCACACGTCTATGCACGTGTACCAGCCACAAACACACACATGTGGGGGGTAGGGTCAAATTTGGTTTCCTGACACAGATGCCGAGTCAAAAGTCTCCAGAAGGACCAGATGTCACGGCAGGAAACTCAATGATGAGGAAGGTAAACCCCGTACCTGCTCCACAATCATCGCTCCTAAATCCCTAAATATTTCATTCAGGTCTGAAATGGACTGCACGATCTGGCGAATCTCCCGCTCCCTCTCCTCCACCATCAGTGTGTTCTGCTCCACCAGCACCAACTGGTCATCTGTAAAACCCTAGCAAAACAGAAAGTACAGGATGTGTAGGTTAGATTCTCTTCTCCCCCCACCAGAGAGGTATGGTGTGCCACTGCAGATATCATTTAAAGAATGAATTCTGAAAATACTTCTATAAAGCACATAAACACAACACACAAGCACTTATTTTTCCCTCACAGGAAAGATCCAAATTCCTAAAACAAGCAGGATCTAAAGCACTAGGGGCCAAAGCAGGGGACACAAAGAGAACCCCCGTCTGCAGCTACACAGGGCTGAACAGCAAAACCACTGGAAATAACCCTGCGCTCCTCTGGGTTCTTCCCAACGTGCGGCGTGCAGACTGCTTTCCCGAAGGTTCCGGAAGGCAGATGACAAGGCCTCCTTGCAGCCTACAGAAAGGAAGAAACAGTATGGCCCCCATGACTGTTCTTCCACCTGCTGCAAAAACTACTTGATGGATGTACAAGTCAAGCAGCGCTGACCCATTGGCATTGCACAGAAGTTACAGGTCTATGAAGAGAAGGAACAGAACGGAGCGCAAATGCACAGCAGTCAATCTTGCAGCCCCTCACGTACCCGATCATAAAGAGTATTATCGTCTCCATCATCCGTTAGTGGTACTGATGTATCAAAAAAATGCTGGGATCTTTCCTCTCGATTCTTCATGCCTATCATAGATAGGAATTCACTTTACTCGAATATGTAAACCATCCTGGTTACTGTTCCACCATTAAAAAGGGGAAATCTAGAGTAAAACTCAACAGTCAAAATGGAGATACTCTTAGCTTTAAAAGAAGCCTATCTCCAACAGAGGTGGGGGAGAGTAAAGGGTTATAAACAGATAACAATATGCAAGCATTGGGGGTTATTCAAGATAAAAAATCACGCTATAAATGTGTATAATTCACTTGATGCCAAGTGAGTGACAAAATGACACTTAAAACCATCTGAGAATCTCTAAGTGAGGCAGAAATATTTAATCTAACTGCTGTTATAAAACATTTTTTTAAAAATCAATATTTCTCTCTAGAAGCATCTCCAGTAACAATTCCAAATGGCCCTAATCAAATTTTAGAAGTAATGAAATTAAAATATAAATACGCTAGTTGTCAGAGGGAGGGGGAACGACTTTTTTTTTTTGAGTATGTGGGGATATTATTGATTACAATGGCAATAAAGGAAAACCCAGCTTATGAGGTAATTCGAATGCGGATGTGGCCAAAACCGGACTTCCCATTGTCTGGAAGAAAAGGTAGGTTGAGTGGGTCACTAGGGCCAAGCAGCAAGCAGCCGGCAGCCAGTGGTTCAACTACTCCCAGAAAAGGTTTTCAGGCACTCAAATACTTCAGTTGTTATGCAAATATAAAGCTTTCCCGTGTTACAACTTATTCTATCTCTCTGTTAGCAGCTTCCCCCAACCCAACATCTGGAAAGCCACAGGTTTTATAAATGTGCTTTAGGCTGGGCACAGAGTAAGTTGTGCTTTGTTGCCTGTGAACTATTCCCACAGCCCGTTCTTGGCCTCAGTCTGGGCAGCATTTCACGTGGGGGCGGGGCTTCCGTTTGCTCTAGAAGGTGTGCGAATGTGCCCACGGGGTAAGGATGGAGGGGAGAGGGGGAAACGGAGATCTAGCAGCAAAAAAGAAGGATGGAAACAAAAAGTGGTCCGTGGTCCTCTCAAAATCCCTCAAGTCAGCCCGGTGACACTCACGTTTGAGGTAGCCTGACTGTGCGCGCCGGAAGCTGGTGGACAGCTCCTGCAGAGCCTGGGCCAGGGAGGCCACCACGTTGCGAAGGAGCCGCTCCTCCTGCTCGGAGCAGGCCCTGCGGGCCCGGCTGGGCAGAGCCTGCACCGCTCGCTGGCACCTGTGGAAGAGCTGGGAGAACAAGCCCACGGCTCACAGCAGGCCGGGAGGGAGCCCCGAGTGCCAGCCCTCCACACGCACGGGGCCCAGAGACATCAACTGCTCTGCGCACACAGTCGGGCATTGGGCAAGGGGACCAGATCCAAGTCATCGGAGGCCTCCTTTACACCTGCAGAAAGGCTGAACCAGATGTGAACAGATGCGGGGCACAGGGCACACGTTCTTAGGCTCCGTCATCACGTGTTGCTCTGTTGTGATCGTCTCATTTAATCCCTATCACCACCTTGGGGCGGGTACTAGTATTACTGTTCCCATTTTATAGATGACAACACCAGAGTCTGAGGGATTCGAAGAGAACCACGGTGTTGTTACCCTGCTAAGATCCAGGATTCGAACATTCCAACACCCAGGGCTTTCCCACAGCACCTGGCCCCTCCACTGGTGATCAGATCCAGGAGACATACACACACAAAAAAATGTAAAACACTAAAGTTCACACACTAGTCATATTTTTTAAAAATTACTCAAATTGAACATTTTACAAGGAATTTTTCCAGGATACTAAGTTCCTCGAGGATACTAATATACTCAAGTCTAGGGCAACGGCTCCCAATCTTTTCCAATTATGAGGACCATTTTTTAACATGAATAATATGAATAATTTGTAAGCACTAGTATACAATAAAAGTTACACATTTTAAAATCAGTCCATGGTGGTATCTACCAGCAACAGAGAAAACAGTCCCCATTCACTAAGACACATGCTGCTTCTTGGGGGAGCTCAGGGCCTCACATCCCTTTGTGAACTTGGGGTTGGGAAGTGCGATCTGATTTAGAATCTGTACCACGTTATAGCTTTCGAGAGGGTCATGAGAAGGCTGGGAAATGCCCGTGCCCACCTGGGGACCCATTTCCATCCTCACCTGAGTGATCTCTTGGGTGGTTATTTCAATGGCATGCTCTTGCTCACTGCTGTCATCCAGGGTGGGTCTGTTTAAATGCTGGTCATGAAGGCTGGCTAATTCCTTCATCTTCTGTTTAATCCGGCCAACATCATACTGTATCTAAACAAATGACATCACCAGGATTCCACTGATGCCTGCCAGGCATCTGTCTGCCTCCTGGATAATTAGCTACACTCGAGTACAGAGTTCAGGCTTCAGCCAACTTGTAGGCTCACTGATGCGTGAGCAACTTTTAATCCAAATACCACTCCTCGTTATACAGCATTTCAACTTCTCTCTATAACCCAGGTAGTTGCTCCTAACGCCAAGATCACTAACACACACACCCTTTCTTGTGGTGTATGAACTGAGTAAACCTAAAGCAAAGCAAAAGATTTCCAGGGACATGCACCCAAGTGTAGCCAAATCACTTTTTATGGCAGATATCTTAACAAATGTCGGCATCATAATTACTTAAAGAAATAAGAAGTATGAAACTAACATTCAACTTACTTCATCCACTCCATCCACCCATTTAGGAGGTGACCGTTTTGTGACACCGATTGCTGCTTCTGGATCTAAGCTAATGCCTGACACCAGAGCCATACGGTCATCAGCAAGCTACAGGGAAATAAAGGGACATTTAAAAAAAAATTACTCAGATTCCACTTTGACAAGCATATTCTTACACCCTCTTAAATGTCGCTCCCTAAGAAGGCAAAAAAAAAAAAAAAAAATGTAGGAGTAAGTGCACTTGCCTGATCATAAGCTTGCTCTGATACTGCTAGGATTTGGGACTGTTTTCCTATCTTTTCATGCACCAGTTCTTAATTTTCTTGCACATACTTGTGAACATGAATTTGACTTGATCTGGCTACAGAAATGTAATAAAGAAAATCAACAAAAGATCCTTAACAGAAAGACCTTTTAGTACTAGTACTACGTATGACAAGATGGCATGAACCTTAAAGTTAATGCGATCAGATACAAGTTTAAAAAAAATACTAGGCTACAAATGGAACTCACACAAAATGTTCAAGAGGAGCAAGGTTCACTTACACACATTTAGCTTATTTTGAAAATGTGGCTGATCCAGTTATCTTGGTCACAAGATCATTAACCGTGTGTTAAAATGTGTGAAAGAACTGCCTAAAACGATTAGCAAATTACCCACCATTTGGCAAAAGCAATCCTGAAAAATCTCAATGCAATCCTGACTGCTGCTTCCTTTCTTCAGCTCAATGTCCACAGGCAACATTTTCACTTATTTTGAAATGATACGGAGAGCTCCCGCTGATTTTCCCTGTTAAGACACTGCCTCAGAAAGCCTTGAAGATGGGGAGGGCGATCATAGATCTGGCCTGGTTAAGCTGTTCTCTTGCCTGGAGGCAGTGAACAGGTTTAAAGAATCTTGAGGTATCCTCGGAGCTCAGAATTTATAATTGCCAGTTTCCAAAGATCCAAATGATGATCAAAAAATAATGCAAAACACTATATAAAAGTCTTGTACAGGTAATACTTTGTAAATTTTCTACATCATACAGCAGAATTGGGTGAAGAATTTATATTGCTTTTCTTCCCCCTTCCTTGCATTTATCTAAATTTATTTTTTCATTCATTCAGCAAATACTTGTTTGCTTTTCTAATAAAGGAACAAGGCAAAATTTAAAAATCCACAGATAAAGGGAAAAAAACAGAACATAAGGAAAAACCTACATTAAAAAAAGTCTTCAAGTAATATGCCCTAAATCCTGAACAGTTTATAGCAAAATTCCCACAGGCAAACTGGAGTCTTGCATCTGCTCCCTGCCCCCTGCCCCCTGTCCCCCCCCCCTTGCCCAGTTTTGCCCCCACGGGCTTAGGGCATTCTGTGTGTTCACGGATCACACCGCACGCAATGACCACACTGAAGAGACCAGAATCCTCATAACTGCTCCCAGAGCGTCTGTGAGTCGTGATTAAGTCACCAGCATTCTGCCGCCATGTGGACCCTACAGGACCACGGTGTCATCTCAGGTCGTAAACAAATGGTGTGTCATCCAACCTGCATGATCTGGGGCTCTGAGTCCATGAAGCAGTAATCCTCAACCACAGCCACGCTGCTTGTTTTTAAGAGTTCCCTAATAAGGATCTTATATTCTTTTTATTGTTTTAGTCCTCACAGAAATTAGATGAGCTAGGAACTATTATTCCAATCTATAAATGAGGAAATTGAAACTCAGAAAAGTTAAGTAGCTTGCCCAAGGTCACAAAGCTATGATGGGACAGATTAAAACCGGGTCAGCTGACTCCAGAAGCCCCATCTAATCCATAAGCTGCCCATCACTTTGGCAGGCCCGTGAACTATAACTGCAACTTGCTAAGAAAACAAATCAGGACAACAAGCCTTCAGACTGAACCACCACCAGGAAACAGAGTCCTCAGCCCCAGAGCCCACCAGCAGGACCTGGGACCACAGGTCAGCTCCCAGGGAGCGCACATGCGTCAACAGAAAGTGGCCTCCCCCACTGACCCTCCGCGGGTGCAGCCCCGAGGGGCAGACCTCACCCTAGACAGAGCAGGAACAGACAGCGAGAAGCAGAGCCGCTTATTCCTCAAACTCCTGCTCCACAGTCACCAAAAGGTACGCAACCTTGTGCAGAGCACAGTGACCAAGGGACCAACCACACGCACAGCAGGTGCTGGACACAGAACTGTGCGCCCACTGGAGCAGAACTTGAACCTAAACCTCCAGCTCTTTATACAAAGCAAAACCCAAAATTGCTAAGGTGCCTCTTCATGAGCCACACGACTTCCCACAATACCAGCTTATTATCCAATCCACCATATTTTATTATTGTATCATTTTCAATAGAGTAATAATTTGTTTTATTTATGGCTTTTAAACTCATGCTTTTACTTTGTACTGTTTTTACAAATATATTAAACTAAAAAAGATACAGAGATGGGATTTATCTAAATTTATCTGGATAGTAATTAGTATCACTTTATCTGAAACAAATGAGAAATTGTCCAATGAGAAAAGTCAGCTGAAGTGGACTCACCTCTTTTAAGAGAGTTTGTTCCCCCGCAAAATGCATGTAAATTAAGACTGGGGTAAATACAGTCTGTTTAAATGTTCTAAGGAAGCCTGCTAATGAAGAGACCCCTACCCGCAGGGGACAGATGCCAGCACACCAAGCTGGCCCTAGCATCCCCTACCCTGCATCAGGGTTTTGCCAACTTGAAATGTGGGAAAATTTGTCCCCTTAATAACATAGAATATAGCCATAGCTCATCATGAAAAAGAAATCCAGCAGTGCTCAGATGAAATGGGTCATTTATTTTATCAGTATGATTTTAAAATTTAAAAAACCATGTTCTTTTGAGAAGAGTAAACATAACTGAAGAGACGTGTCAATTATTTGAAACAGGAACAAATATGAACATTAAAAATAGATTTTAAATGCAAAACAATCACTCTTCAGTTTCAGAAACCTCACTTCACATTTGAAAATATGTTTTCTTATTTTTTTAAGACCTAGGACGTATCAGTTTTCAAGCTGCCATTCTAGCTAATACAGGCTTTAAAAAATTGCCAGATTTTTAATTCTCTTTCCTTATCCTTGCTGAATTTCAACTTAGTCCCCTCTTTGAATATAGGACACTGGTCTTTAAAGCTTTTCTTAAATGAACTTATGTTTCTGAAGTAAAATATCTTCCCCTATTTTTTAAATTAAAAAAAATTTTAGTAAAAATTGTACTTATGAGAATTAAGAATTTCAGAATTCTTGTCTCTGATTTGTGGCTCTGTCCTCCTAGAACTGTGGGGGTGTGTGACCCTAACCTAGGGTTGCCAACACAGGAAAATTCCAACAGAAGTTCAAAATAGCACACCCAAAAGGCTTCTTACTAGTCTCACTAAAGTTACCTTTTGCCCTTAATCCACTTTGGATGTTGACCGTTCGTCCCTTTAAAGAGTACCAGACAGTATGGACAAGTTCTTGATCTATGGAAGGAACACGCATACACACATACTCTCATAAATCTGGCTGCTCCAAATACAGAGCCTCTCTACTCTTAGAAAACCCTGCCTTTACAAAAAGGCTGATTTAGTGTACCGTGAGATTAAGGACATGGCAAAGCCTCTGTTGAGATTAGCATAGTCAGACACACTCCCCTCCCACCCCCCGGACCCCACATCTACAAAAACAAATAAACTAAGTTCAGTCATAATGCATTGGTAACAAGAAACAATACTGACAATTCTGGGTTGTTTGTGGCAATGAACATTTAGGAAGTCTAGAAGGGACGCTGCAAATTACAGCCTGGCCACTCTCGCTTCCAGGTGAGACGATCCAGGAGCGCGTATGATGAAGTCAGGCCACAGGCGTAACTCGGGGCGCTCAGACGGCTCGAGGACTTTGCTGATAGACAATTAGGCTTAAGAAATCTCAAACTTTTGAGGGAGTGAATGAGCACATGGATAAAAGAGAATCAAGGGATGTCAGCACTACCGTGTGCTTTTAAAAATCTGTGGTAGTTTTAAAATAGTGATTACTTTTTCTGGTTATGAAACAATAAATGTTCAAAACAGACACTTTTTTAAATGTACAAAAAATATAGAAATAAAAACTCAGAGAATCATACCATCCAGATATAAATGCTGCTAGTTTCACTGATTTTCCTTTCTTCTCCTTAAAAAAAAATCAGTAGGGAGCAATGATGGCTTGCGTTGTCGGTACTGCCCTTCCACTGAATTGATCTCTGTACCCCAGCAAGTCTTTGGAGGGGACTGCCCCCCCTTGTACAAATATGGACGCTGAGCCTCTCCCTCCTCCCCCTACCACTGGCTCCCCCATGATAAGAGACTTTCTCAGCGGGTGACCAGTGGGCTCAGCCTGTGGCCCCCGTGTCCCCACTGTATCACTCTGCCCTGCCCAGGCTATGTGGTTTGAGAACTTGACATTTACTTCTTGTAATTTTTTATTATGTCCTATTACGAATTTTAAAACCCAACAGCTTGGGAGATGACTTTGTTATTGGAGGGGAAGTAGATTGGAGCAGGGAGCAAAGGAGAGGGCCAGATACTTCTCTGGGTAAGAGAGTAAATGGTGGGTGGGCTTCCTCCTTAGGGACACCTTACTTGGTACTTCTGGAGAAGGAAGAAGAGCAGTGTCCCCAGGGTGCAGATTTTCCAACTGATTTAAGCAGGAGAATGACGATCTAAAGTGGATCCACTGCAGGATGCCACCAGATGAGATGGCTTTACTCTGGGAGACCCAAGGGATGCAGGCAGGAAAGTCTGCTCAGGCCTCAACTACAAAGGGGTGGGCTTCCATCTACCTTATGCCCAGAACTGGGAGATCACTCTCACTATCCCCAGAAGGCACTGATTCTAAGCCCCACTGCAGCTCTGGTGAAGCAAGGCTCTGGACACCATTCCCAAACATCCCCAGCTCCTAACTCAGCACCTGGGGGCTTAATAGTAATAAATATACAATTATAATTAGCTGAGTCAACAACAAATAAATGGAATAAAGTAAATAAAATACAATTCTGGAAGCTACACTTCATAAAAGATATAATGGTTCTGGACAAAGGACATGAAGGACCAAGTGCTCAAGAGGACGAGGTGGCCATGTGTACCCAGAACGGAGACTGGACTTTGAGTCCGGAGAATTCCAACAGCATGTGAGCTGTGTGTGGCGAAGGGGCTCTCCAGGCAGGGTCTCTGGTGACAGAATGTGGAGAGCCCCTTTAAACACCCACAAGCTAAAAAGAAAACTGTTAGTTCCTACAGTGGAAGTAGGAAAGACGAAATTGGCTCAGAGGGCAGACCCCTGAGTAACATGATTTTGGATATGCCCCTCGTGTGTAAACTGATCAATGTTTCTTCAACCCTAAGTTGTTCTGTTGTTACTCGTCCCCTGTGGAACACTTCCTTTTGGGGGCCACAAGCCCCACATCTCCAAACTGTTCAGGAAGGGGGAACATCTATTCTACAAGGCCTCCTCTTGAAGGCCCCAGACTTTAATGCCGTTCGAGTCTGCGCGGCAAACCCACGGGCATCCCGCCCGCCGCGCCCCAGAGATGCTTCACTTCACTGCATGTGCGCTGCAGTGACTTCTTCTCTCTCCTGGGCCCGGGGCCCAGGCCCAGGCCGGATGCTGGCAGGGAGGCCACGGTACCTGGCTCAATGAGCTACCTGCTTAAGGGTAGCTGTTTTTAAAATCCTCATTGTTTTTTAATGACAAAAGTAATACATGCACGTGTTTTAAAAAAATAGATGTCCAACCTAAGAAAAGGGCAAGCAATAGAAAGGAAGTTTCTCCTCCATCCCAGACCTTTCCTGGAAGGTGTCCACTGTGAGCTGTTCATTGTGCCTCTTCAGAAATCTTCTAAGTATACACAAGCACCAGTGTGAGTTCTTCTTCTCAAAATCAAAAACAGAGAGAATGGGAATCACTTCGTGCACGCTATCTGGCACCAGACTCCTTCGCACGTAGCGGTGGGTCCGGGAGCTCAGTCGGCTGCGGCCCTCAGGGACGGGCTGCACTCTTCAAGAGGGATGGAGAATCAAGATGCTATCTATCTCATTTATTTAACCAGTTCTCAATGAAGGATATTCAGGTTGTTTCCCGTCTGTTGCTATTATCAACTAGTTAAAAAAGATTTTAGAGCTTATGGGTAGATCTTAATCTTCTAGTTAGGAGACCCACCGGTTTTGAAGTCACCCTAATCCCAGCTCACTGGTCAGACTTCTAAAAATTAAAACAAACAAAACCACCCCCCCATCGCCACCTCCATTACTCTTTTTAAAAGGTCTACCCCTCAGGAAAAATACTTTTTACCCCTTCGCTGCTGAAACGAGTCATGGAGACACAAAATGGACAGCCACAGTTCAATCTCCTTTTTCCTCGACCCTTTCATTAGAGCTTCTAGAATAAAGTGCTATGAATAAGCACCCTCTCCATCTTCTGGGTGAACTGTTAGTAATTGAGGAAAAGGCCAAAAGTGTGCTGCTGGGAAGGGGGCAGAAAGCAGACCCTGCAATGCCAAGCTCAGGGAGCACACATGTTGGGTCACTGGTTTCACCCCAAACACAGGGGCTGTGAAGCCTCCATGGCAGGTCCATGGGGTCTGAGCCCTCCTTCCTTCAGTCCCTCCCCAGACATCATGTTCTTCTGCACTCCACATGAGTTACACACAGAATCCTAAAAACAACCCGGTTTTTTGGAAGTTCAAGAAAAGGCTCAACCTTTACTGTTGCCAAAGTTGAGACACTTCCTAAGAGCAGTAAAGAATAGTTCCTTAAGCCCTTCTCTAAACCACCAATTTACCTAGTGTGAAAGCATATTAAATAAATCCCGAGGATCAAATTGTTAAGCACAACAATTATAATCAAAATAAATGCTAAAATATATATAAGCTCTATTAGCATTCTGCATATGACCAAAGACTTCAGGAAAAAACAGATGTAATTTTATTAACTAACATACAAAAATATTCAAAACACAATACCTCATCCAGCTCCTGAAGAGAGATGTTGTCCCCATCAGTCCCATCGAGTTAGGGAGAGCAGGGAGAGAAGGGTGGGGACAGACAGATAAGGTATGGTCAGTTGAGAAAACACTCTGATCTTAGGCAACTCAAAGTTGACTAAAAATAAAGGGCCACTAACCCAGGCATTTAAAAAATCTCCCCCTTTAGATTGTTCCTTTTTTTTAAAAAAGCTACATCAATATACAGATTTTTTTTTATTTACTGTGATTGTTGTTTCAGCGAATGAGATAGGAAACAATAGTTGTAAAAATTAAAATACAATAAAGCAAATAAAATACACTTGCTTTAATTTCACTAAAATATAATGCCAATCTGTTTTATAAATATAAAATATCCCACACAATATTCTAAATTTCCCTTAGGAAGATAAAATAAGAAAGCAAAGCTAAAATGCAGTTTTACCATGTCAAGTAAGTGCATATTTTAGCATGTAAATCAGCCCTACAAATGCAGCAATATTGGAAAATGAACAACCCACAAAAATCGTCTATGGCTGTATTCAGATAATATTTGAGTGACCACATATGTAAGGTCTCTACAAATTCAATCCCGCAGACAGGGCTTTATCCGTGGTAATAAGCAAGCCGAGAAACCATTCTTCCCCGGAGAGAGACACAGGTGGTAAAAGAAAAGAAAAACTCTTCCCATTTGCTTGCCATATATTATTATTAGTCTAGAAAGCACACAGTTATTTATAAAGCTATTAGAAAAGCAAGTAAACAAAACAAAACAAAAAGATAAGGAAAGATTTATTTTTTAAGGGGGGTAGGAAGGAAGAAGCACCGGCAGCCAGAGGATTTTCAATTTAAAACTAAAGGTCCTTTTTCAGATCAACATGGTACTCTATCTTCTGAACAGATACTTACTAATGATGGATAATCTAAACAACTAGGTCTTTTTTTCTTTTCTGCAGTATTGATCAGTGAAATAATTAGTGGTAAATTTCAATAATCAACTGTGTGGGTTTTTTTATGCTTAGCAGTAAATCTAGAAAATTAAAAAACATAACTTCTTTGTTTAAAAATTAATAGTGCAAATGAAACTGGTCTATCAGGGTCAAAATATTATTAAACAATGAGAGTCATAAAAAGTGTAATCAAGCAATATTCCTCCACGTAAAAATTCAATTAGCTGACATTATAGAAAGCTGAAAGTCCTCTTCATTCCTTCTACAATTTGCTATGAGAGCAAAGAGAACTATATTTATATACACACCCTGCCATAATAGTAGAACTAGAAGATTTTAATAGAGAAGATAGTGTCAAATGGAAATCTGATTTAATTACCTTTTACTTTAAAAAGAAAAAAAGAAAATGTATTTTTTAAAAACATTTTAAATGTTTTCATCAAGAAAGCACTGAAATATTTTTATTAATAAAACAAGGCACAGGGCCAACACCTAACTTCGGTATCTCAGTCTGTCCATCTGCCTGTTCAGCGGCTCCTTGGCATCCAATCTTCGAACAAAGTATTACTGCAAACCACGGTTAAGATCTCTGCTACAGGAGAGCCTGTCCTCTTGAATTATTAACCAAGCACACACCCTGATCTTTTGGTTTCTACAATTATTAGTTGATAAGAGGTGAGATCAGAATCACGGGCCAGATAAGACTCTGTTGCAAATAAGAAAACTAAGCTTCAAAAATGTATAAATCCATTTCCCCAAAGTCCCAGGGCTTAATGGCTGCGATGACGACAGAGCCAGGTGTTCAGGCCTCCTACCACCCCACCTACCAGCATCTTTAATTTTATTAACAATTCAGGGAATTACTAGCCATAGGCAGCTACCACCATACCACATCGGGAATTAAATTCAGAAGGTCATCTTTTCAAAGAGTCACCCCCGTCCTATTTTGCTACTTAAAAATAGAAGGCCTTCAAAACTCCCCCATCCACTAAATTACCAGAAAATTCTGTCAAGACCCAAATTAAAACATTTAGAATTACCATCAGGAAAAACCAAAATACAGCCAAATGAAAATACGCTGCTACACATCATCACCTTCTAAATCTTTATAATGTCTAAATCTAGGTTTCTGACCTGCCCATGGCATATAATCAAGCAAATATTGAAAACTCCAAGCAGCATGTGTAATTTATAGTCTAAAGAACTTTCTACATAAAACTGAAAAGTAAGTGGAAACCCATCTGTGTTTACTCAGGAAGTCTGGGAAAGTTGAGCAAACTGAGTTGGAAGCACAGGTCTATGCTATAGTGCTATTTACTTTATTTCTGTTACTGCCCAAAAAAAAGTTTGCTTCACTTTTAACCAACAAAGTACCCTTATTCTCAAGTAAGCCTCATTGCTCAAAGGGAATCTTTAGAGGCAGGAAAGCAAATGGATCTAAAGAGAAATATACAATGATTTCATACTTGGATTCTAAAGACAGAGAATTAATTTTCCAACAGACTCAGTGTGGACTAGAACCTTCAATATGCTGGTAAAAATGGACTCTGTGTGGTTGTAAACTGAGATACAGAAGATGTTAGCCTAGTGTAAGAAAAAGAAAAAAAAAAAAAAGATTTAAACAACGGGTCCTTCCTGTTTCCAGGACCTGCACCACGAGTCCTGGAAAGGCAGCCAGCACTGCTGTGGCCCACTGGGTTATTAGCACAGGGCTCTGGGGCCAGGGTCACCGGAGGCCCCATCCCGGAGCCCTGATTCGCCAGGTGGGTGACACTGGCCAAGCTCCCTGACTCCTCAAACCTTAGTTCCCTCATCTGTATCATGAGAAAAACAACAGCACCTACGTGACGTGACAGCTCTGTGAGGATGAAATGAGGCTGCACATGGAAAGCGCCCACATGCCCACAGCCCAGTGCCAGGCACACAGGAAGGGCTCAGTAAATCTTGGTAAATATTATAGTCAAGACTGAAGAAGGACTTTAGACTTCTTACAACCTTAGTTAATCCTGAGTTATCTTTTCCCCCCTAAAGCACACAATGTTTTATTAAAAATAATGTGCTAGTTTCAAACTAATCTAAGACCAATTAACTCCAGCTTCCATTTATAGATTATGCATTATTTTCAAGCAGAGGATAGATCAGGCGGTAAACCCTAACAAGTGGCTCCAATTCCTCTATTAGATTCATTCCCGATCAAAGGCAATCACACACGTCCTACAGCACCTAATCAGATCAGAACAGCAACTCAACAACTACTTTTCATTCATTCATTTAAGACTTCACATGTTTTTTGGAATGATTATTTTACTTTGTAAATTCATTTCAGCTCCTTAAAGCCAAGCTGCCTGTAACTGCTTGAATGAGTGGTGCCTTAAAACCTGCACTTGGCCAAAACAACGTCAAAGTTATTTCTGCAAAGTACTGAAGCTGCTTCCCAGGATTTCTGCGTGACACTGGGCTAACGGGGCACAGTGATGTTGTTGACTACTCCTTTTCAAATGAAAGCTAGGACTGTGTGCCTGGGTCAGAAGAAACCGTGTATTGAAACAGAACTCAAGAAAGCATTGTTGAATCCATACAGCCCCTAGAAAACACCTAACTCAAACCCCTCAACTTATAAATAAGGCAAAAGATGTCGGAAGGGTTTAAAAAAGCTTGCCTACAGACACGCTCTGGGTCAGCCGCAGAGCACGACATAACCCCAAAGAGGTAACCCTAAATTCCCCTGAATTCCCAGAGTCCAGCGCTCTCTCCTTTATTTCACACCTGCCCTGAGGCACAATGGTGATGGGGATGCAACACTGAGGCCCAAACACAATGAATGAGAAATGCCAACCACTGCACTGTGCTCCATGTCTAAAAATCAAACCCCAGTCTGTTTCTAACAATTAGTTTTACTGGTACCAATACAAGCAAAAACACAATTAAGTAGAATTTTGTTCAGCTCTGGGTGCTAAACTTGAAAAAGCACGCAGAAACACTAGGTTTCATTCATAGGCAAGAAACTTAACCAGGCTGTCTGAGCCGGGACTGCTGAGCTAGAGAAAGCTCTCGGCAACGCAAAGGCTGCAGGGTTATCATGCAGAAGAAGGAAGAGGCTTCCCGTGTCAGAGACCCCGAGGGCCAGAACCAGAGCTAGGACCACAGGATACAAGGTACAGAGTTGGGGTTCATACGGGCAAAGATTTTTTTGGCAGCACAAGAGGTGGAATGACCGGCTGCTGCAATTTCCTACAGCCATCACAGAATGTGGCCAAGGAAGGGAGGCATGGGGGTTATCACAGAGGGGATGTTGGGTCAAGGACCTTTAGGTCTCTGCTGGCCCTGGGGACTTTGTTTTGTCGCTGTACATCCTCCTTAAATTCCTGCTTAGCTGTGACATATTTGTCTGAACGATGCACAAACCTGTTTTAGTATGCATGTATGTCGGTACACACAATAAGCCCACCATCACCACCACCCAACTTGTTTCTTTTTTTCCCCCTCAAACTAGGATGCAAAAAAAAAAATGCATGTTTAAGTTTCTTGAATGATACTGCTTTAGGTGTACTTTGTTTTGAGATGTGTGAGATACACACCATGCATACAACTTGACAATTTCCACAGCTTTTTACTTAAATAAGGATGTGAATGTTCAGATTTAAAACTTGAAAAAAAAAAAAAAAACCCAACTCCCCCTCCATCAGTTCAATGTGATTTATTGATTTATTTTGGGTTGTGTGTGAGGTAACAAACACACACTGAAATCAACATCTGCAGCTTTTTCTTCTGACTAGGAACTAGAAATTTCAGGTTATGATTTTTTAAATTAAGTTAAACTCTAACATTTAGTTGCTTCCTTTTTAATTACCTAGGTTTTACATACTTACAAATTGTCTCCTTTTATTTTCCTCACGTTTTTAATGACCTGTGTATCTTTTAAGTTTTCATTTATAATTTGTCAAACATACAGAAAAGTATGTAAAATGGTATAATGTCACCCCACAGATTCCTCAATAGGCTTAACGATCAGTAATATTTTGCCTTATTTCATTTATGAGGGGTTAAGTATATAAAAAAGTGGCATTTTAACATTTTACTACTAAACATTTCAGTAGGTATCTCTAATAAAATTAACAAAATTAATTATAATTACTATAATAATAATTTCTTAACATCACCTAAAACCCAATCCATGTTCAAATTTAACAGCTCTGATTTTCTTTGATTTGCTACATGGTTTTGAAATTTGCAATTCAAAAATGAGGTGTTAACATTTCTATGTGCTAAACATGCACTGAAAAACACTGCTTAAGTTATTTGATAAAGTTTTAAAAAATTGTGTTAGACATGGCTTTCCCCCCAAAATGTTTATAGCACTTTTCCAACTTCCAGAAAAGTCGAAAGAATTATAGCCTCTACTTAGTCATGTTAACATCCTGACATGTTTGATTTTGTGTGTGGGCAGAATAGCTTCTGTTGAATCAATTGTAAGCAAACTGAAGATGTAATACTTTGCCCCAAACGCTTCAGAAAAATCTGACACGCCATGTATTTTTTTAATGTACACAATTAAAAATACGAATGTGTTTTCTTTTTAAATTCTAACTTAAGCAAACCATTTTTGTTTAATTGCAAATTCTATTTTTTAGATCCTCTGAACTGACTACAAGGATATTTTACATGATCTGACTGCTTACAATCTGAGAAAGATTTCAAATAGACTAAGCATGTAATATTTTAAATGGTAAAATATATAGAAAACATTTTTAATGTTCTGACTTAGACGTGTACATTTAGTCTGATCCAGAAATATATTTTCAAGAAATTGTCTGAGTTTGCTATACGTATCTGTACCTTTTGTTGACATATCTATTTTTCCAAATTGTATACTCCAGCTATCCATATTTAATTATCTGCCTTAGCTTATACGTATATTTTTTTAGTTGCCTAACTTAGAAAACCATTTAAAAAATCTGTTTGACTTAAAGATGCACTTTTAAAAAGCTGCCCGGCTTAGACACCAGGTTTTTAAACTGTCTGACTTAATGATTAATAATAATAATAATAAAAGTCTCATGTTACCCAACGGTTCAGAGTGTTTTGAACCTTATACGGTTAAAAATTTAAAAGCAAACAACGTTCTTCAATAAATTAAAACCGGTAACTTAGAAACATTAATGCGAGTTTTAGTTCTGTGGGGTTTTTTTCCCCCATCAGGAGCATAAAATCAAGCCATGTAAGGAATATGCAATTTTGACATCTTATTTGAAAAAACTAAAGTTCCATTGAGGCGTTTTATTCATTCGGTTTCTACTCTCTAATTCTTGGCTTATTTCAGCACCTTCTTTCCAAAATCAGCACTGGAATTAGCCCCTGTCCATTTACACTTACTTCAGTATAATGCCATTTCTTTAGTTAACAAATGCAGAAAAAAAAACCTTCAAATTCTTAAGTAAATAAAAATCTGAACACATTCCATCCCTGTTTTCTATGCTTCTAGACCTGACTTTACACGATTTTATTTCTCAAACTATTCACACGGCTTAAAACAGCTTGTCTATAGGGGCAATACGGCCAAAGACATTTTCTACTTGTGATTCACAAAAAGGAAAAACTGTCTTTGTGGATGCTCTTTCAATAACTAAGACACATGGCATGATTTTTCTGAAGCATTCAGTAAAGTCATAAGGGAAAAAAATTAAAAGGCAACATGGTCCCTAAGGGGTGAAATAAGTGTGAGATCCCCAAAGCTGTGTATTTCACGTATAATCCCCGAGAGTCTGGTTTTGGGGTGACTTTATTTCCCTCCTCCATCAAGCCCGTCTCCTGCCTGTCTACAGCAAGGAGCCCCCCCCCCCCACTGCCAACTAGTTTCATAACTTCACTTTTCAATTTAAGGTATTCCCAAGCTAATCATCGCCTTGCATAGACCATCCATACCCGCCCCCTTAGCTATCAGAGCAAGAAAGAGCAAGAAACTGAAGCTCAGAAAGGGAAAGCAGACCTCATCAAAACAAACAAAACCACCTCAGTCATCTTCCCAGGCACTCCCTAGAACAGATTCTACCACTGGGCTAAAGAAAGGTTCACGTTAATTAAATCAAAAAACCTGTGCTATTTTGAAGGTTAATTTTCACATACACACCATGTTTTTTTTTGAAAAGTTCGAATGGAGGGAAAAGCTTAATTTCCTGTGTGGGAAATGGAAAACGAAGGACCTAGCACCTCAGTCTCACAAACACGAGCCCCCAGGAAAAACAGTGAGGCAATTATTCACAGGGAACGCGGCCACACCGAGGGCGGTGAGGCCGTTAAAAGAAAACGGGTGGGGAAGAAAAAAACAAAACCAAAACCAAAACCACAACACAACACAACACAACACAACACAACACAACACAACACAACACACACACACACACACCCCACGGCTTCCTCATTTTGGGGGAGGGTGTCGTTCATTTGCAAGGATTTGGGTTCTGCGAGCCTGCAACCCGGCCATTAGGACCAAAGTGAGGCCCCGTATGGGGGTGGGGGTGGGGGGAGGGGGGCTGAAACAAAACGAAACAAAAAGGCTTCAGAAAGGCCCCAATTTTTCCAAATCTTCGTGTTAAAACATATGTAAATTGGAGGCGGCCAGTCGTGCAGTGACGACCGCGGCGGGGGTGGGGTGGGGGGAGGGTTGCGGAAGTGAGGAGGAGAGGGCAAGGCAGAGGTGGAGCAGGAGCCGAAAACTGTTTTCTGCCCGTCCAGGGTTATAGGCGTCCCCGGACCCTAGCCGGGGGACCTTGCATTTCCGATCACTCTTAGTCTTATTACTCTTATCTTCTTTTTTTAAACAGAGAGACAGACAGAGACAGACAGACAGGCAGAGCCGCAGTGCACACGGTGCGTGTGTCGGAGAGGCCGCCGGGAGACTCACCGCAGCAATGCTACGTGAATGCAGAGGGCTGGAGGTGGTGTGACTACTCACTTGCTCGGCTAACAGCTGCCGGTTTTGGATGGAATTATTCCGCAACAACAAGAAAGCGTCGGTTAAACGCCTGGTGGCCATGTCTCACCCTTTGTGACCCCCCTCTCGGGGCCCCCCGCCCACTTATAGTCCTGGTTTATTCACTTTCTTTCTCTTGGCCTGGCCCAGGCGGCCCACCCTGCACAGAAACCTCTCTGGACAAGGCCTCAAGCCAAACAGGCGCAGCTTTGCGCCTCGCCAAAGCGCGGAGACCCCTCCCCAAATAACCACCTAGGCTTTCCAATTGTCTGACTCCCCCTACTCAAGGCCTGCCTTCGATCTCTAAGCACTTAAATCCCCCCAATCCTTGCCTCGCTAGCCAACGTCCTAGAGACCCCACCCCAATCCAACCTTGGATCTACAAGCGTCTAACTCGCCAATCCGGCTCTGGACTGGGAGGCCCTGAAGCCCCCTACCCCCCTTTGGTCTCTGAGACCCCCAAGGGTCTGTGCCCCCTACCCTAACTTGGCTCACACGCGTCTAGGCCGTGCCCTGTGGCCTGCCTCTGACTCGGTTTCCCCACCAGGGGCCTGGCCCAGGCCTCCTCTGGACAACCCGGGACAGGCCTGGGCCCTCAACTCCAGGGGCGCCTGGCCCTCCCTTCCTGGGCCTTGGGGGAGCCTGCTAAAGGCCCGGGCCCGACCTCCTGACCCCTTCCCTTTCTGGGCGGCCTGGTCCTCCACTGCTACAGCGGCCTGCCGGCCTCCAGGAGGGCAGCAGGGCCTGCCTCCCCGGCCTCCTCACTCCTCTTCTCCGGCTCCCTCCATCCCCGGATCTGACTGCAGCTCAGCCCCGGGCCGTTTCCGTGCTGTGGTCCCGGGTTCTGGCGTCCCCCCTGGCCCTCTTCCTGTCCGTCCCTCGCGAGTGCCCCCCTGCGACGTTCGCAAGGCTTGCTCGCAACGTTCCGGGCGCGGGAGCTCCCTGCCCCCCTGCCCCAGGGCGCGGGAGCGCTCCGCCCTCTCCCGGGGTGCTCCCGGGGCGCCCGCTTTCCCCTTCCCAAACTGGGCCCAGGCTCGGGGAAGCGCACGAGCGGGTAGGCCTGAGCCTCAGAAGCGTGGCCCCCCGGCTGCAAACCGCCGCCAGGGGCCTTGGCGCGCACATTAGAGTGGAGTTGAGCGGCAGGCAAATTTGGGCCCCAGCAGAGGCGAAGTTTGAGGCGCGCGCGGAGTTGGGGCGGGAGAGGAAAAGTTGGAGACGACTGCCTCTGGAGGCCGAGCACGCTTCACTGCAGGCGGCGGCTCGCGCTCGCTTTTTTTTTTTTTTTCCCCTTCAATTCTGAAAAAAGATTGTATCCGAAAAACAACGAGGGGAAGAAAAAAAAAAAAAAAAAAAAGGCAACAGCCAGAGCTCCGGGCCGCCTGGGCCGCGCCGCCGCTGGCAGTCCGGGGTCGTGGGGGGCGCCTGCCCTCCCCGGCTGCCGCTTTCTGTAGGGGGCACTGCAGGGTTGTGGAATTTCAAGTGGAAAAGTTCCCCGAAAGTTGCACAGCCCCCCACTCTGCCCCCGAACAACTTTTTCCTGCCAAGTGGGCCCGGGCGCCGCGTGCTGGGCCTGGCCCCGCGCCCCAAGGACACCCCCCGACGAGGGCCCCGCGCCCCGCTTTCCCGCGGTCCAGCCGGGCGGCGCTGGGGTCCGCGACCCCGACGCGCCGCCCGAGGCCCCGGGGCGGGAGGCTGCGGGCAGGGGCTCTGCGGGGCCGCGCGGGGCTCGAGCCTCCGGAGCCGGAGCGCGGCGAGCAGGGTTCAGCCGGGCGACCGAGGCCCGAGCCCCGCCGAGCGTCTGACCCGGGGCCGCCCCACAGGCACCCCGAGGCCGAGGCCGGAGCCGGGCGCGGTCTGGGCCCAAGCTGGCCGGGGTCGCGGAGCCGGGTGGCCGCGCCTCCTCGGGGCCCCGGGGTTGGGGGGGGGAGGTTCTCGGGCAGGGCCGAGCGAGCCGGGAGTGCCCGCGGGGCTCGGCCGTGGGGTCCCCGTGCCGGGAGGTCGCCCCGAGACTGGGAGCGAGCCCTCACGCCTGCATGTGCTCCTGCGTTGGCCAAACTTTGCACACGCGTGTGTCTTCCGAGCGTTCCCGCGTGCCGAGCGCGGCGCGGGCAGCGAGAACCGGCGGCCAGGGCCGGCTCCCCGGGCGGCGGCGCCGAGCCAGCGCGGGCCCAGACCGCCCGTCCGCCCGCCCGCCCGCCGGGGAGACCGCGGGGTCCCGGGCCGGGGCAACCCACACGTTTCCATCCTTTTCTACAGGAGAATGTGCCTATGCGGCGCTCATGAAGCTAAAAATGAACGTTAAAAACACCGTTGGGGAATATAAAAATGCATACAAGCAGAGGGAACGAGAGCGCCGCAGAGCCGGGCTGGCGCGCTCGCGGCGAGGAAGGGGCTGCCGCTTGCAGAGCCGGGCGGCGGGGGGCGCGGACGAGGGGCTCCCGCTCCGGCGACACCCAGCCTCGCAGCGAGCCCTTCCCGATCCCGCGGCCTAGGCCGGAGGAAGACGGCCGCTCCGGAGGCACCGACCCCGACTCGTCTCGTGCGGGGAAATTCGGGGAGCCGGGGTATGCACCCCCGGGCTTCGCGCCTCACTCCGGGAAATATTCGCACGTTTGCCGAACGCGGGAGAGTGCTCTCCCCATATCCCCCCGGTGTTGTGACCCCAGGCCAGGCACACGGCCAAGTCCCCATGCCCTTCTCGGAGAACACGTATTGTGAATAACAACCGAGCCGGTCTGGTCTTTCGGTAGGAACATCAGATTAGAAACGTGGTCCGCACTCTGTTCCTTTCTCGAGCACTCATCACCTTGCAAAGCAGGGACTTGTTTACTTCAACTGGGTCTCTCCCCCAGGCTAGAACGCCGGGGACCGTGTTTTATTCATCTTTGTACCCACTGCCTGCTCACCTGGCTTGGAAGAGGCTCCGGATACATGTTTTTTTAAATATGCCTATGAATGAATGAGAGACCCGCGGTTTAGTCCCCAAACTCTCTGACCTCCTCGAGTGACTTTAAGCCTTTGGAGCCCTCATCTGTTGAGAAAACAAAAACAAAAACATAGGGTTTTAATAATCCTTATAATCCGCGCCCTGTCTACCTCTCTGGGGCTATCGTGAAGATCAAGTGGGATAGGTGAAAACCTTTGTAAACCATCAGATGCTGAGCAAATAGTATATAGGATGCTTATTCATTCATTTCCTTTGCTAGGAAAGCTTTTAACAAAATAATTCCTGGGCTTGTTTTTCAGCAGATGGTGGTGGCCCTTCCTGGTCAGTCTTAAATATTTATTGCGGGGGGACAATCTCGTTCTTACATTTAGGAAATCAATCAGGCTTCCATTTCTTTGAGAGAAATGAACAGTGCTTGCACACATAAATAATGGAACAAAAATCCTCGTATTCCCAAAACAGCCACCCTAAGCAACACAAGGGCCCAAGAGCAGGGAAATCATGAAGAATCCATGGGATTGGCATAGCAACTCGAAGGCAGTGCCGTGCAGCTCTAAGCCAGCCGCACCCAGGCATGGGATTGTGTGTGTGCAATAGTGTTAAGTGAAAAGCAGAGAGCCTGGGATTGGATAGGCACACCGTCAGAGATGGTGTCCATGTACGCCCTGGCCCATACTGCAGGGCGGGGGGCGGGGGGTGATGTAAATCATTATATTTGAATGTTCCTTGGCTGTTTTATTTTCCTGTCAAGTGGCTTAAGCCTGATTTTTTTTTTTTTAAGCATTCCCTCATGGCCAAGTATGTGTTTCCTTGGAATTGAAATCGAGGTTGATGGTTTTATATTTTAAAAGCTTTCATTGTGACTCATTCTTGGCCTGGGATAGGATTCTGTAATACTCCCCACGCTCAAAGAGCCTGGGTGTCCTGTTTCTTGGGCCTCGTTCGTACCCACTTTCTAACATTTTGCCAGTGGATCCAAGAAGTCACTTTTGGAGACAAGTGTTTCATTGTCTTCCTGTCATCTTAATCAGTGCGGAAGGGAACCATAAACATGGAATTTCCCGGTTGAAGCCAGACGACGGCAGGGACAAGGGAAGATTTTCGAGTGCTGACAAGTTAGTGGTTAGACAATATGGGTCTAGCAACACGTTGCTAGACTCACACCCTCTGTTGAAGAAGTTGAGATGAGACGGCCGGTGAAGCCCTTATTGCGCCCAGCATATAGTAAGTGCTGCACAAAGGGGCAACGTGGTTTGTTAACAGCAGGGTCTTGCTGACACACAAAGGCTCTGCTCTCCCTTGGAAGGGAGCAGCTCCAAAGAGTAGGGCATCATGGCGGGGACTGGGTACTCTCCAAGCACATTTTCAAGATTCCCGGTCTGTGGTCTGGGAATCCAGATGTGTCTACAATGGTACTCTCACGTGGAAGAGGGGTTTAAACAGTCTCAAATGGACACCTTTTAATTTTGACCTTTTTAGTGCCTCTTGAAAGACAGATGGTCATTCTTTTATCAAGATGAACAGCAAAAACCCGATAAATATCTCATTTGTACAGATCTGACACAACAGGCAGATTCTGGCCAGATTTAGGAAACAGGCGCCTTATGTTCTGTCTCCCCAAATAGACCTTGAGTGTCTCCAGCCTCAGAGAGCTCCCTAGCTCTGTCTTCAGCCACGACGCCCCTCCCGAGCAGAATGACTCCGGAATGACTCCGGGCAGAGGGAGCAGACTCCATTATACCAGGCTGTAATAGCAGACACTTCAGTTCCATGGGCATTTCTACCAGCCTAGCAGTGGCTGTATCTAGCTCTTGCTGGGCCCTGCTGAAAGGGAGGAAACAGAGCAAAACCCTTGCCTCCAAGGTATTTGCAATCTCCACCGGCTCCGCCCGCACGCGGGTTCTTACCTTCTCTTCCCCTCCATCCACCCTCCATGCTGCGGCCATAGTGACCTTTCCAAAGCGCAAACTTCATCATGTCACCGCCTGATTGAGGCCCTGGAACAGCTCCCTCTGGCCCAACCAGTGACACTCAGCAGAAAACAGGTGCTTTCTAAGCCGGGCCTTCACTAATAGTAACTAATGATGGTCTTTTCATGGTTGGCAGAAAAATAATTAAGTTAATTGATGGAATAGTCTCCATTTTAAGTGTCTCTCCCCTTACTTTTCTTAAGCCTTTGGTCCCTGCTACCACTTGGCCATATTAGATTATACTATGAGACTATGTCTGATTTGTCCCAGAACCATGAATTTCATTAATTTTTCTTTTTTTTCACATATCAACATTTCCTGGTGTTCTGCTTGTAGCTGTTCTGCTTTCTCAACACAGTGGAGTGTCCACTGGGATGGAGGCTCGGCATTCAAGGCCCTTCCCAACTGGCCCACCTAAGTGGTGAGCTTTTAAGTGCCTAGATTTCAAGTCTTGCCCACATCCGCTTAGTTAACGCTTCCTTCGAGACTTAGTGCCACCTGTCATCTGGTGTAATAAATGTTTGTGGCACATGGATGAATACATGGATTTATAGAAAGATGAGATTAAATATATGAAATGCCCGAGAATACCAGAGGGTCAGTACCCTAAGTGGGTGGCCCTGTCTCCCCCATCCCTTGCTGTGCTTCAGCCCCACTGACCTTCTTACTATTCCTCAAACTTTAGCACTTGCTGTCCCGGCTCACTAGGCTTTTCATATGACTGGCTCCTTCTCATGATTCAGGCTTCAGACCACCCCATATGAAGTAGCCCCCCGACCTTGCCCGTGCCATTGGGAAAGGACAGTCTTCTCCCAGGGCCTGAGGCCCATCCCACCATGGGCCCATGCTCAGTCAACTCCAAGACTCAATCGACATCTAACCTCATGGCTTTTGGTCTTTGAGGCCAAGAAAGAGACCTCTTTGGTAGTAGCTCAGGCCAGCAAAGCATATCTTCTGCAATTTTTTTTTTTTCCTCCAGGATGATGTTGACACATGTGTAGTCAAATAAATCAACCTTCCCATCTTAAGCATCTCCCTTGGCAGGAACAATAAGTAGATGTGCCAAGCCAGGGCTGACCTGTATGATTCCACCCTCAAAAGATATAAAGGAAATTATTGTGTTTTCACGGTAACAGGTAGGGAGACACAGCAAGCTCATCCATCTCGTTTCTTCCCATGGCTGTAGCCGCTGACCTGTCTGTGGTTTTCTGTGTGATGTGTGAGTACAGAGCTGGACTCTAGTCCTCACCCAATGCCACCCTTGTAACCAGCATTCTCTCATTAGCCATGTAGCTTCATATGGGTCAGGAGTCCTTTGGTTGTAAGTGACAGAACCCAAATCAGATTGGCTTAAGCTTAAAAGCAAATGTGTTGGCCCAGATAACATAAAAAAAAAAAAAAAAGAAGAAGAAGAAGAAGAAGAAAGAAAAGAAAAGAAAAACAACCTAAAAAACAAAAAACCACAACTCAGCAAAGCTAGAGCCGGAGGGTACACGATATCAACAACAGTTGTTCCCTCTCTCAGCCTTTCCTTCCTCTGTGTTGGTTCATGCTCAGGCTAGCTCTCCCTAGGAGGTAGCAAATTGCTGTCTGGAAGCTCTGCCGTTGCATTTCACAGCAGAGCAACCCCAGAGGCAGGACACTTCTCTTCCCTAATGAGTCCAACAGAAGTTCCAGAATTAACTCTCGTTGACCTGTCGTGAGTCACATCCTTTATCTCTAGACCCTAAACCCTAAACTGAGGCTAGAAAGTAGCGATCATCTGATCGGTCAGGCTTGGGTCATGTGACAACCTCTGGACTCAGGAAGGTGAGGGTGGCAGGCTCAGAGCCACCCAAACAGAAAGCACGACAAGTTTGCCTTTTTGGAAATCAGTGGGTTGGACCCAAGAAGAGGGATGTTGGGTGCTCCGACGCAACAGATTTCTGCCTAGGGCCAGTTTTCAATCCTTTCTCTGGGCCCTTCATACACTGCCGTCTGCCCTTCCTGAAACTCACTCCTCTGGCTTCTGGAGCTTCAGTCGGGGCTGGTTGTCCTTCACAATCTCTCCATCGCCCGGCCCCCAAATGCTGATCTGCCCCCGGTCTTTTGTCCTTGCTTGTCTGGTCCTAGCCTTCCTCTGCCTGTGCTTTCAGGTCCTACCTGTCCTTGGCCTAGCTCCACGAATGCCATCCTCTGTCCTCACCTCTCACTCTGAGCTCTCCACCCCAGCTGCTCCAAGCTGCCTGGATGCCCCACAACAAACCTCAGCTTCCCGTCTAGGGGTGCTCCTCCTCCTCCTGTATTCCAGAACTGTATCAATGGCACCACCTGGCATTCGGTCCCCAGAAACAGAGCCTTTAGCATCATCTGCCTTTCCAGCTCCTCTTTGCCTGAGCCAATATATCGTTCCTGACCACAGTGGGGGGATGTCCGCAGCCCTTCCTCCTTCCCATCCCCAGGGTCGCCCTACTGGTCTTGTCTCTTTCGCCTGGAAAATCACAACAACAGCCTGTCTACCTGGTCTCCATGCTTCCAGTGCTGGTCCCTGCTGCAGGATAAACCATCACCTTTTTGAAAGGATCAATCTGTTCATGTTCCTCTCCTGATCCGACACTTGCTTTGTCATCCTGCTGCCTACAGGAGAAAATGAGCTCCTTAACTTTGCCTCTAAAAGCCTGGAGTGCCTGTGGTCTCTCGAGCCACACCTGCTGCAAATCCTATGCCTTCTGGAACATTCTCCACCCACTCCATGCTTGTGCTTCTTGTGCCCTCTGACACATGCTCTCCTCTGCCTTGAATAGGTTCCTCTGCTCCCACCCTCTGCTCCTGGAAAATTCTCACTCACCTTTCAAGATCATGATGATGATGTCACTGCTGAGGCTTTCCCATCCCCCCAGGGAACATCAGTCACTTTTGCTTCTGGAGCACAAAGCACTAATGTTCATTCATGGCCTGCAGGATATGCCACCACCTTGTCTTGGGTTTTTGCGTCTGTCACCTCTATGAGCTGGGGAATTCAGGGAGGGCAGACACTGGCCTATCCGCCTCTGAGTCTCCAGTGCCTGCCCGTGGAAGCTCTTGATCATCCTGCATGACTTAATGAAGGACATGTGAGCATCCCTCATGGGGCATGGGGAATGAGGTGGGCCCCCCAGGATCAGAGGGGGCCGGGAGGTATCACAGGTACCCTGGTAGGAAGATGGATGGATCCTGCTTTACATCCTGCTTTACAGCCCTGGGGTCAGGAAGTGAGGTTGGTGAGGCTGGGCCAAACTGGTAGATGTCGTCAGGGCCTGCTACCTGTAATCGGGAGCCATCCATAAGCCCAAAGGTCTCCAGGAGTATTTGCGCTAATGAGAAGGTTGTGATGAAGAGGACAGAGGGAAAAAATCCAGCTAAACTTTGTGTCTCCGATTGGCACATCTCCTTCTCCTTTTGAAAGGCCAGCTCATCCTCAGCTGGCAGTCTAAGTCAATTTGAGTCTCAGGGTTGGATTGTCGGTGATAAACACATGTTCCTGGTACCTTCTTTCTCTTTTTTACCTTCCAAAGTTCAGTAGCAGACCTAGTTAAATGTTTTCTTTGGCTTTACTAGATGTGACTTCACTATTCTCCCCTGATGGGATCCGCAGCCTGCTTCATGTCTTTTTGATGGAAATAAAGGCTGATTGAGTCGGACTCGTGTCAAATTATCTCTGGAAATATGACTGGACGTGGGGTCTGGGTGAAGCTCATTTGATTCTCTCTGGGTGCTCCATTTCTCATGAGGAGCCAGGGAAGCAGGATGTGTGTTCTGCGCACCTCCCGAAGGAGAGATGTTTTCGGGCCCATGGGGACCATAGAGTGGTACACCTTGATGTAACTGGGGGGTCACTCGTGCAGAAGGCAAAAATGCAAGTGGGGTGGGGAAGGGTAGGGTGGGTCTAGAGAGAAGACAAGCACCCACGGACTCCTCTGCGTGGGTGGTATCTCCTGCTACAAATGTTACCGTGATCATAATGTTCAGCGCCTCCTCATTGCCCTGAGGACCATTTCCAGCAATCGGTATTAAGACCTGAGTCAATCAGTGAAGGGACCAATTGCTTTACCAATATGGAAGAATTGAACAGCCACAATGAGCCCAGCATTGCGGGAGATGTTAGAGCTGTGTAAGACACTCTGCTCTCAAAGAACTCATAGCCTAGCTGGGGACACAAAGCCAACAGACGGGAAACAATTAGTGAGCAATGGAGCTTGAAAAAATATGCCAAAGTGACTATAAAGGCAGTAGCGGTTCAGAAAAGGGAGAGATTGATCATCTCAGTGGAAGCCTCCTTCACGGAGCAAATAGGCAGACCCGCGCCTCAAAGGACCGGAATATCTTCTAGCAGGTGCTACCATGGAGGAATGCACCAGGAGCCTGGAAGGCAAAGAGGGGCAGCCAGCCTAACTCAGCAAAGATTTAAGCAGGCTTTGTGGAGGGGGGTCTCGGAGAGCACTAGGAATTGGCAGGCTGTTGAAGGGGCAGAGGCATGATCCGGGCAGGAACAAAGATGTTCGCTGCAATGTTGTTTATCTGAGCAAAAAAGTGGAAACAATCTGAATTTCCAACAAGAAGTGACCAGTTAGATAAATTATGGTCCATCCACAGGAATCCCATGGAGCAGTTAAAAAGAATAAAGCAGTTCAGTATATAATGATTGGGAAAGGTCTCTGAGATAGAGTGCTAAGAGAAAAAGATTGCAAGATCCAGAAAATAATATATTGTTTGCCATCTTTCACATGAGAAACATATATATAAATTTCGTTGGCAAATGACTAGATTATCTCCGGCAGGAGACACAAGGGATGTGGAATGTGGGTTGTTCTCAGGGAGGGAAAGGGAAAGAGAACACAGAGGAAGGCGTCACTCAGGCTTGACGTGACTCCATCAGGAGACAGTGCTAGCAGCTTGACTCTGAAACGGTGCTGAAGGCCACCCAGGTGGGTGGGCGAGGAGCAGCATTCCGGGCAGAGGGGACAGCCCAGATGACCCCTGGGGAGGGTTGGGAGGAAGGTTCTCTTGCAACAGGCTGCTGGTCAGCAAAGGCTGGACCGCAGCGAGAATGAGGTGCTGGGCTGAGTTCACACCTGGGTCAGAAACCACTCACTCACCCCGTCGGTCAGGGTTAGGTGGACCTTGTAGGATGGCTTTCGAATGTGTGGACTTGCGGTCTCATTCTGGCTGTGCTGCTGGAACAGAATACACAGACTGGGGGGCTTATCAGTGACAAAAATCTCTTTCTCACAGCTCTGGAGACTGGAAATCCAAGATCAAGTTACCAGCACACTCATGTTCTGGGGGATGGAGCCAGGGAGCTCTGTGGGGTCTCTTTCCTAAGGAAGGGCATGGATCCCATTTGTGAGGACTCCACCCTCATGGCCTCATCTCCCTCCAAGGGCCCCACCTCTGAACACCATCACCTTGGAGGGTTCGGGTTCCAACAAACAAATTTGGGGGGCACACAGATGTTCAGACCACCTGCGTGGCCATGCTGAATTGCACTTCCTAGAATTTCCTTTGTGTGTTGACAGTGAGGACGGGCTACAAGGAGATTCTTGCAAGATTCGGAAGGTGCTGTCCCCAGCGTGGGGTATAATGATAAACACACCAATGTGACGCTTTGCCTTCCCACCATTCACTTTCTAGGAGGAGGAAGCAGAAAATAAGCAAAAATAAATAATGCGAGCTCAGAGATTGAGAAGTGCCAGGGGAAAACGAAAAGGGGGGGGCAGGGGCCGCTCTAGACAGGGGATATTACAGGGAGGCCTCTCAGAACAAACGATGTAGCAAAGGAGGGAGACAGAGCCAAAGGTCTTGTTGGCGTTGGAAGCCAAACTCAGGAGTTTGGATTTCATTCTAAGAGCATCCTGGAGTCAAGGCATCTTTCAAAGTTGGCTGCGTGAAAGCCCCCACGTAGCTTTTCCTCTGAAAAGTGGGAATGAAACAGGGTCTCGGTGTGTGTGTGTGTGTGTGTGTGTGTGTGTGTGTGTGTGTCGGGGGGAGGGAGAACTTCGTGTCTTGGTGTTTGCCCGTGGTTGACCCACAGTCCTCTCCATCCTGGATCAGTGCGAGGAGGACCTGACTCCCTGCGGGTCTCACCAGAATTCCGTCTTTCCAAGGAAATCAGACTTCCTCCCGCTAAGGAGTTCTTTCCAGGGCCCCTGATAAAAGCATCATGTGGAAGCTGAATTACTCGTGTGGTTTTACGCTTCATTTCCCTAGGATGTCATTAGCAACATCAGGCATTTCTGTCTTCATTCGACAGAATTTCCTACCCTGTTCTGCCTGGAACGGAGGAAAAAACTAAAGGGAAGACATGGTGTTGGGAAATTGACTTGGGAGCGGCAGAGCGGCCCTTTCAGGATGGCGGGGGGTCCAGCAGAAGGAGAGTCCCTCACAACAGGACAGATGGCAGCCATCGTCCCGAGGGGTCACTGGTCAGCCCCACGTCCTCCAGCTCCTGTTCCAAGCCTCCTGGCTGTAGCGTTTCTAATTGACTTAGAAATAACGAATGTATTGGATGGACGCCCAGAGACCACGTAGGTCAGAGAAGTGAGGCCATTTGTCCAAGGCCACAGAGCTGCCCCGTGCCAGCATTGGCCTTGAACCCAGTTCGACTCCCTCCAAAAAGAATGAGTGCCTTCCCCAAGTCCTCTATGAAGAGGATCTTGCATGTGGGTCTCTGGGACGATGGGTGCCATTTCTCAATTAGACCGTGATCCAGTTCAGGGGCAGGGCCTGGGGTCAGGTGCGCAGGTAGGAGGAAGCAGAAGCAGGGAGCCCTTTACATGCTGGTAAAAGGACTCAGACCCTCTAGCCAAGCCACACACACTTAGAACACACCCAGCTTTTCTTGGAACTGCCTGGTATGTAGAACGTCTTCACCCGACATTGGGTGGGTGGGTCAGTACGTGGCAGACCGCCTCATGGGAGTGCTGGATGCATCACTTGTCTCCCGTCATTTAAAGACCTAAAGCTCCACCTTCAGGAAGCCTTCCTGGATTGATGGAAAAATGAATGGATTCTTTGGCCTTGACTAGTGTTTCCAGACTCACTGGCCATCCCAGCAAAAGTCCCAAAGCTGAGTCTCATTGGCCTGCCTTATGTCACACAACCCAATTAGTTGCTCTCACCCAGGGAGGGAGGCTCCCTCTGGCCCAGCCTCGTTCACCTACTCCTGAGAGAGCCAGAGGTGGGCTGGCTCCCCCAGCCACACAGACTGGGGCAGTGTGCTTTCCCAAGGAAAATCACAGTCGGCTACCTGAGGAAGGACAAGCGGATGCTGGGCAGGCGAGGAGCAGCGAGCCCCGTGGACCGAACACAAGCATTTCCTTATCTTCCTCTCAGAGCCACAAAGAGCCGGGGGACTATGTGGACTATGTATACCCAATTCATTTCTGTACTATGCTCAAGGAGAGTGAGGGCTTTGTAAATATCTGTGGAGTGAATGAAAGAATAAATGAATAGCAAATGAATGAATGAACCTCCTGAGAGCGAAGGCGATCCTCACAGGTGGGAATAAAGCAGGGCCCCCAGCAGAGGCGCAGGGAACGGCCCAGGCCCTCACGCTCGGCGGGCCTGCCTGGGAGACAATCCGGCAGCCCTGGGCTCTGTGGATAGTGCGCAGGGCTCAGCGGCTGGATCGCATCCCTGCCGAAGGCGCTTGGGCCTGAAGTTCGGCGGGAGGCCGCGCGAGCTGGCAAGTGGTGGCAGGTCTGTGGGCTTAGGGTGCAGCGTGGTGTGAAATGAGGGGCTCTCTCCTCAAATGCATCCGCCTTGGCCAGTGGCCCTGGTCCTGGAGGAACTTTCAAGGCAACAGATGGATCCGGAGCGATAGGAGAGAGCCCCCGGGCGTGATAATTTCCTTGCTCCTTGAAAGCTGAGCCGTTGCCAGGCCAGAATGGGGAATCATTGATAGGTATTTTTCTTGAGTTGGGGGATGGGCTGCTGGAGGCCTGCACCAACTCCCTGGGAGATGATGGGGCAGCGTGGCCTCCCCGAGGGTGGGCCTGGCCGGCATGGGGCTCTCTGGGCCCCTGACAGCAATGCTGGGCAGATGTAACAGTGACTGAACCCGTCATTCTTCAGTTTCCAGGAAAGGAGGCTCCGATGGACAATCTTTAACATTTAACATTTGGAAAGGGGGAAGGGAAGGGAGGGGCCGTGCGTGTCTGAAGGCTAAACAGGCCGCTTTGGGATGCTTTTCATGCAAATCCCATGCCTGAGTTTCCCATGTGGAGGGAGAAGCTTTTTCACAGCTTCTTGATCTTTTAAAATGAGAGGGACATGGAGGGCGGAACGATCTGGAGGCCCCACAGGGCCTGCTGAAAAAGGAGCTTCCCAGGCTCTGGGCTCATGAAGAAAAAACATGCCAGTTGTCAAGAACCTCTGCCTAACCGTGTTCCTTCCTGTGTGCGTGCGTGTGCATGTGTGTGCGTCTGTGTGTGCGCGCGAGTCTGTGTGTGCATGCCTGCGTGCCTGTGTGTGCCTGTGTGTGCATACGCCTGCGTCTGCGCACCTGTGTGTGCATGTGTGTGCGCGTGTCTGTGCGTGCGCGCGCATCTGTGTGTGCAAGCCTGTGTCTGCGAGCCTTGTGTGCATGTGTGCGCGTGCGCGCATCTGTGTGAACACGCGTGCATGTGTGCATGTGTGTCGCATGTGTCTCTGTGTGTGTGCGCGTCTGTGTGCGCGCGCATGCGTGTGTGCATGTGTGTGCGCCTGTGTGTGCGCATGCGTCTCTGCGTGCGTGTGCGCGTCTGTGTGTGTACGCCTGTGTCTGCGCTCCTGTGTGTGCATGTGCGCGTGCGTCTGCGTGAACACGCGTGCGTGTGTGCGCATGTGCGTGTCTGTGTGCGCACGCGTGCCTGCATCTGTTCGTGTGTGTGCATGCGTGTGCGCGCGTGCGTGTGTGTGCGTGCATCTGTGTGAACACACGTGCGCCTGTGTGTGCGCCTGTGTCTATGTGTGTGCGTGCGTGTGCATGTCTGTGTGTGAACACGCATGCGTGTGTGCGTGCGTGTGTTGCAGGGGGCCGCTGTAGCTATAGCTAAGCTCAGCACCCAGAACGAATCGCCTCCCACAACTGGGAAGCCAGGGCTGCCGCCTCCCATTTTACAGACGAAGAAGCAGGTAAGTGTGGCTGACCTGAGGTCACTGGGGGGCAGAGCCAGGCTGGGACTCAGGTCCGACTGGCTCCAGAGCCCACGCACAGCCCCTCAATCATAGTGTTAACTTGGGGGGGGGGGATCGACTCAGGTCACCCATGCTGATATGAGTTAAGCCCAGTCAGCTGAGAGCACCTTGTGAGAAAGTCCTCTGAGGACTGACCTCGCAGGGTCCCCAGCAACAGGAGTGGGACCTAGTCATCAACAGGTGCTGACACAGCAACCACCGCGTGCCAGGCACAGAGCTGGCTGCCCAGGATGCCACGGCCAGCTCGGCACGGGGGCCCGGACTCAGGGCCGACAGGAGGCTCCCATGAAGGGTGATCAGGGAAGGCCTCCAGGAGGAGGTAACATGGGAGCAGAGAGACTGTCTTGGAAGAGCACCACGGGGAGAGGGACCAGCAGGAGGGTAGGAGGTTGGCTGGGAGGGGGGCCCAGTGGGACAAGAAGGGACACAGCAAGGACCAGAGGAGGCAGAGCCTAAGAGGCTGTGGGCGGGGCCTTGGATTGGCTGACTCTAATCAGGCCGTCAGACTCCTGGGGTCTTTCCACATGGGGCCCTCTCGAGATGGGAGGCCCAGACCCCTTGAGGGTGGAGGTTTCCACAGCACCTCCTCCGGCTGGAGGCACTCATTCAAGGCTTTCCAAGCTGTACCCGCAGAGAAGGTTCTGAGCGGGGTCAGGGTGGTCTCAGTCCCCCATCGCTGCGGTCGCCTGCCCTTGCTACCCCCTGGATGGAAGGATTCCAAGGCCCTTCTCCCAAAATTCCTGTGAACCCGCTCCATGACCACCCATACAGGGCTGGCCGGCGCTTTCGCCTCTCCGTGCCGGGGAAAGTCACCACCAAGAACATTTCCTTCTTTCTGATTTCTGGGCCTCTCAACCACCTCGGCTCTCCAGTTGGCTGGACTCCCTTTCCTCTGGTGGAGAAGGTTGCGGGAAAATTTTTGGCACTCTCTCTCATCGTTCTTATTTGTAAAGGTGTCCCGGGGCCACCCATCCACGACCGGAGTAGGGAAGAGAATGGCGAGGGGGTGACGCCCTCGGGTGAGTCTTCCTGCCCACCCGAAACCTCCGTTTGCTCCCCCCTCCAGTGGGTGTGGCCATCCTTGACCCATGGCACAGTCCTGAGACACAGAGGAGAGTGGTTGCCGCAAAGGGAGACGGGAGAGGACTCTCTGGGCCAGTTCCCGACCTTGGTGCTGTGGGGCTGCGTAGCCCACTTGTGGGTGCTTAGCAGCACCCCCGGTCTGCACCCATGAGATCCCAGTGGCAACCCCCCCCGGGACCGGGACAACCAAAAATGTCTCCAGACACCGCCAGATGTCCCCTGGGGGGCAAACACCCCACCGATCCAGGTCCAGACCCACTGCTCTTCACGGCCGGCTTCTGGACGGAGGCCCCGCGGCTGGTAACTACCTAGACTTGACGCTCCTCAGAGAGACTCTTGGTACTCCGGGGCTGGAGCACACACGCTGACCCCGTGAGGGACCTGGGGGGGGGGGGACTGTGGCCTGAGGCTGGCGGGAGGCGGCCCCCGCCTCCACCCGAGTGCGCCATCAACCAGGACGCCTCTCCCTTGATGTTCGGAACCGGTGTCACCTCCTCTGAATGCTCAGGGAGGCGACAGGGGTGCAGAGAAGGCCGCCGAAGCCGCGTGTCCTCCAGGAGCGTCATGAGTGTGGGTGCGTGCCCGAGCTGTGAGGACGGGGAGGAGTGGGCGTGTTGGGAGCGCACGGCCCTGCTTGGGGCCTGACAGAGCTGCCCTACCTCGCTCCCCAAACTGGTAGGTACGGCCTGACCTTTACTTCTCATGCACTTGCATTTTTCATTTTTTTCCCTGGTTCTTGGCTCTGGACAAAGTGGAAAAACGTATACAGTGGCCATACTGTTGATGTCTTGGTCAGAGAGGAGGAAAGATTTCACAGTTACTGAGCGAAAACACAGGTTGACATGCAGGCTAATAAATCACGCCCACATTTCTGCATCTGCGGGTACGGGACTATATGGTATTTTTCCTTTCTCAAGAAGAGAATTTGAGCTCTGGACTCCCTGACAAGGCCCATTAAATAGGGCCTTTCTCCCGCCTGCTGAGGGCTGCTTTTATAAGAGTGTTTATCAAACAGAACCCAAATCCCCTTTTCCCCAGCACCGGGGGGGGGGGGGGGGGGGGGGGGGGGCCGGGCCCCCCAGCGCCTGGGGGGGGGGGGGGGCAAGACGGGTTTCTTTGCACAAAGTTCATGAAATTAGAGATAGCAAAGGTGCCTCCCTGGGCCGGGGGCCGTGGGACTCCAGCATCTAGGATAGCACCGGCTGTCCATAGGCACCCGGTTGGCATCGGAAGAATGACTCCTTGTGCCCAGATTGGCAAGACGGTGGACCTTTGCCTTCGGCATGTTGCCCATCTCCTCTCTGGCGGCCGGATCCTTCTACCACCTCACTCTCTTGTCCCTTCCCTTTACCCAGCCCCTGGTCACTAGGCTATACAATGCTGAATAACTATCGATCAAATAACAAATATTTTTAACATCTATCATGTATGTGCCACTGGGTTAAGACCTAGAAAATGTATGGGGCTTTGGGGGGGGGGGATGAGGTTCTCAGTTATGACTGATGGCAAAAACATGGCACGCCCGCGCCCACTCTCCCCTCCCACGCCCCGAGCGGACACTGCTACTCAATCACCGGGCACGCAGCTCCAGGATTCTGTTGGACAGAGGGCCCCGAGCGGCTCCTCCTCGGGAAGGTCTATGAGTACGTAGCTCCGGGAGGTAAGGGGTCACCTGCTCGATCAGCCAGAGGAGTCACATCCATCCTGCAGACATCATGCTGCCCTAGTCTGCGTATCTTGGGAGGATTAGAAACCCACCCCTCATGATACAAAGAACTGAAGAGGCAAAGCAACAGGGGATGATGGCTAGATGAGGCCATGGCAAGAGGCCTAGGCTTTCACCTCCACCAAGGCCACCCTGGAAGACTTCCCGGAGGAGGTGACGTGCCAGTGCGTTAGCGGTCTCACCTCTCCTAGGGCATTTGTCTTTGATGAAATGGCAGGCCCACATCCCTGCTCCTCACTGGGGCCCACAGCTATCCAGCCACCATGGCCTTGACACATTCCTCTTCAAGGGCCCTTGTGTCTGTTGTCCCCTCTGCCCGAAATGCTCTTGCCCTAGCTCATCCCATGGCTGGCTCCTTCCCGTCCTTCAGATCTCGGCTTGAACGGCTCCTCCTCAGAGAAGTCCTCCGGCTGCCCTCTACCAGCAGGTGTGCTCATAAGCCTCTCTCTCAGCCCCCTGCTGCTTCCACGGGATGGGAGCTGGCCCCACCTGCCCAGCACTGTGGCTCCCCACTGAGGGGTAGGCGTATCGTAGATCCTCAGTAGATATTTGTCCAAAGACTGCAGAAGAAATAAAGCCCAGAGGGCTTTGTGGCAGGCACTGGGGACAACGGGCCTTGGCAAAGCCTCTCCGTAGAGCCGCTAATTACATGACACGTTTCACGGAGCCCGGTCGCTACTCCGAAGCTGCCAGAGCTGTCGCGCTGCACCCGTGTCCCCCTGCAGCGAGGCTCCGGTCCTCTGTGAAGGTGGCGTCTGCACGTGTCCTCCCACCTGGATGGAGTGGGCGGCTCAGTCCTCCCCAGGTGAGCTTTGGAAGCAAGCACGGGTGTGGCCAACCCATCGCGGCGGTAGCAGCGGGGGGATCCAGCACCCTGAGCGCGGGGTCGTGTGCCGGCACCTGCCCGTGCTGTCCGAGGGCGCCTCACACCAGCCCGCTGGGGTGCACTACGATCATCTCCAGTTTACAGGGGGGGAAACTGAGGCTCAGAGAGCTCAGCCGTCGTTGCATAGAGGGGGAAAGGAAGCTCAGAGAAGTGAGGTCACTTGTTCTAGGCCACATGGCTGCTAAGCAAGAGAGCCAGGACTCAAACCCAGACTGCACGACCCTCTTAAGACCTGGCACTCTTCATTCGGTCCCTCTAGCAGAGGGTCTCGGAGGGGGAGGCAGGAGAGAGCTGGCCTGAGTCAAGGTGACTGTCCCACACGTGGGCTCGGAGCTGAGGTCAGGAGCGTCACCCAGAGCCACCCAGGAAGGTCGGCTGCTGGCCACCACCATTCTCTGGCCCCCGGGCACCAGTAGGAAGCAACGGCCGACACGCTAGGAGCCCAGCCCACACCGCAACAAGGTTCTGGGGGCCCTCACCTGCCGTTTGGATGTTGTCTAGGCCACCCATTTTTCCCAGCCCCACACAGCCTGGAACAGTCCCCTCCACAGACCCGTCCACCCTCCCCTTTGCCACCTCCTAGCGGGGCCCAGCGCCAGACTCCAGGGCCTCAGATTTCTGCAACTCCTCGCAATGAGGCCCCAGTTCGAACTCCTTTGGGTTGTGCTAGTTTCTGGGGGCTGCTGTAACGGCGTGCCATAAACGGGGTGCGTCAGACGACGGGGACTTACTCTCTCCCAGCGCGGGAGGCCAGACGTCTGAGGTCGAGGTGCGGACAGGGCCACGTGCCCTCTGTGGGCGCCAGGGGACCATCCCTCCTGGTCTCCTCCAGACTCCGGAGGCTCCTAACGCTCCTTAGTTTGTGGGTCTGCGTCCTCTCCTCTTCCTGTAGGACACCAGTCACTGCATTTAGGACCCACCTGAAACCAGCATAATTTCATCTCAAGATCCTTAACTAAGAATATCCACAAAGATGCTATTCTCAAATAAGGCCACTGAGGTTCTGGATAGATGTGGAATTGGGGCATGGGGGGCACCACTCAGTCCACCCCAGGGGCCATTCAGGCGGCGGCCGGCGATGGGCAGAGATCCCTGAAGTATCCAGGGCTGCCCGCAGATCCAGATGCCCCTGAAGAGAAGGCAACATCGGCAGCCACGGCTTCCCGTGCGCATCATCCCCGCCTCTCAGAGGGGAGCTCTCTCTCAGTGGGGTCGTGCATACCCCGTTCTCCGGGATGGCTTCAGAATGAGCCCGCGTTGCCTTCTTCAGGGGCCCGATGGAGGTAAGGGCACCTTGGATTTCATCATCATCATCACCAGTGTGTACTTTGTTTTCACTGTGTGTGTGTGTTTAACTTGTTTTGTTTCTTAAAAGGCACACCGGGACCAGGAAAGAGTCTTTAGGTCCTTGTAATGTTCAGCACCGGCTGACAGAGGATCCATTGTCCGCAGGGCCAGGGGCCCTCTGGGGAGATGTAGGGCTCTCTCCTTCTGGGGCCTGGGGTTGGTCTCAGCTGTCCCCGAATCCGGATTTGCTGGGAAGTGGGCTGCAGAATGGACCCCGGGGGAGTCATAAACCCCAGGCAGGAATGAAGCATGGTTTAAAATGTGAGGATTTGAATGGAATAATATACAGCCTGGGAGATAAGCCTCTTCTTATTCCAGGCCTGGATTGCTGTAACAAAGCCCACAGATGGGATTACTGCAAAGAACTGAACCAGGAAAGAAGCATAATGACCTGCCTGCCTGCCTGCCTGCCTTCCAGTGTTAGAGACAGTCGCCAGGGTCTCAGCCCTCATGGAGCCCCTCACCCGCAGGGGAGACGAGCAGGCAAACGGCAAGTCCCATACAGGTGTTGGGGGTAAGGGGTGTGGAGGGAATGGGGAAGGGGGCAGAGAGCCCCGGGGGCGGGGCAGGGGGAGGTTGGACAAAAGTCTTTGCAATATGCCTGCTTCTCTCCATCTCTTCCACCTTGGGCCCCCCTCACTGAGCTCCCGGGGTCCCCCCTACACCCCCAAACATTCTCTACCCAAGAACCAGGGGAAGAGTTTAAAAACTGGGTAAGGGTGTACCAGTATCAGATGGTCCAGTAATAACTGTTTTACAGAAAACGACAAGGATGTTGTATCTTGTAAAATATATTTATAGATTTCATATATAATATATGCTATATAAAGATACATTTTTATATTCTGTAGCTAGAACCCTTGGAATCTATCTGGATCTCCCTCTTGCCTTGGCCAGGGGGAATTGCTTGCAGGCACAGGGAATGAAGATCTTTCCCCCACCTGGCTGTGAGCAGTGGGGTCCCCTCCAGTGCCCAGCACGCAGGGCCTCTCTGAGCTACCCCAGACCAGCGGACCCCCACTGCAGCACCTCCTCCCTGCTGGCGCTTCCTGACGTCTCAGGGGGGCGGGGGGGTGTGGGGAGAAGTTGACGCACATCTCTGCCTACAGACCCTCAATTCTTCGAAAGTCACGCACAGCTCTTGAGACCGAAAACAACCCAACTTTGCCCAGGTTTGAAGGGTCCTTGACACGGCGAGGGCCTTTGCGGAAAGACAAGTTCTTGCCAGGGGATAAATGCATCGCTCAGTAGGGAAGAGTGCCTGGAGTGTCCACCTGGATTCCAGAACACTCCAAGCAAGTCCATGGGGCCCCCCTGTCAGGTGGCTTCTGATGCATCTGGCGACACAAGAAAGGCGCTTGATACATACACGAGAAGCCAAACGGCAAAAACATGGATGATAATGGTAATACCAGTGGCTTGAGGAACCAATCTCTGTGCGGAGCACTTTATTCTTCCCAAGGAGACACACCCCTAAGCCAGATGGTGGCAAGACCAGGCACCTTTAGGGCTAGGGGCAGGGGCGAGAGATGGGGCACACCCGCCCAGCCCTCTGGAAGCTCACATCTAGTTAGAAAGACAAGATATTGAAAACCTCACCGCTGATAAGGGTTAAACAGCCGGTCAATACAACAATAGAAAAGATATTCAAGACATTACATGATTAATTGCCCGGAGAATTGTAGGGATGATCAACGTTTTAGGAACTCAGGGGAGGGAGCCATTTTTTTTTTTTTTTTTTTCCCCCAAGCCGGGCGGAGCAGACACCATGGGGATGATTGTGCCCTTTCAAAGGGGGCTGGTGGGGTCATAGTCTGGGGGGCTCATGATGGTGGGAGTTTGGGAGAGTCTTATTTTTAAGGAGTGGGTCTGACATTCAGTTGCCCACTTGCTACAGCCTATCCACACTGGAGGCTTCAGAAAACCAGCAAGTTCAAGGAAATGGGGAGGCCGTGAAAGCTTGATATTTATTCCCCACCCAGCTGTTCAAGCTTCTCCAGGACGAGCCACCCATCTGAAATCTCCCCTCTGGAGGAAGCATTGGAATTCGGTGCTTGCATTGTGGGAAACGAGGGTGAAGACACCGGTTTTGAGCCCCGAAAGCAGCTGGGGCATCTCTCCCCTGGCAAACGGGTCCCACATAATGTTACAAAAACACATCGTTTTCATGGTTGTGATAAGACTGACAAGTGTTTGGATTTTGCCCGAAATTTCAAGAGGCGAGAGCCGAGAAGTTTCTTTGAAGCTTTCAGAGCTCTGGATTGTGTTCAGTTTGGGTATCTATTAAGCAAACAGCCATTTCATCACGGCTAGCACCGTAAATTGGTTCGTGGATGCCCAAGGCTCTATATCATTAAATCGTGTCGCTATCTATAAATGGCATTCAGGCTGTTTCTCTGGGAGCAAGGTTTATCTGCCCGTTTAGAAACTCCCACCCGGAATGGTGAGGTGCTGCTATCTGCAAACTCGGGTGAGACAGGCAGCATTTCCAGACCTGCGAACGATCCAGAAAGGCCTGCCGCCCTCCCCGGGCTGCGTGGGGTCAGGGTGCGGCTGCCCCTCGGCCCGCGGGCCCCCGCTCTGGGCACGGGCTGTCCCCAGCAGTGAGAAGGCAGATGGCTGGCCGTGAATCACAGACTGTCATCTGCAGGGGCTGGCTGGAGACGTCACAGCTGGGGAGGGGGCTTCTGGAGCCGGCAGAGACCCCGAGAGAAATGTGCTGGGCACTGAATGAGCCCCAGTGCCCCGCCTCTCTCTCTCTCTCCCTCCCTCTCTCTCTCTCTCACCCCTCGAACCTGACTGACTTGAACCCCTCCTGAAAAAGTTCGTATCTGCCAAGGTGCCTCCGGGTCGTTGGTGTGAAGCCGTGGGCGCGCCCCGTCCCCCAGCCGTGTCTCACGAGGCAGCCCCGTGGAGGCGGCAGGGCCAGGACCGGGTCGAGGCCCCACGGTGCCATTCCTCTTGGGCCCGGCCTCTCGGCCTCCGTGCCTCCGCGGCCTTGCCTGGAGCACGGGCTTGCGGTGGGGGGGGGCATGCGGGCGGAGCTCCAGTCCCGAGGGGGATGGTGCTGGCAGCATGAGGCCCCACCAGGGAGGCCCTGTCCCCGAGACAGCAAGTCCCCCTGGGCTTTTCCTCCAAACCCTCCAAAGGCCCAGGCTACCGCTGGTCTTCTCAGAGCGCTGGCAAGGGTGGGGAGAGAAGACGTGCTTGGGGGGGAGGGCTGGGGTTTGTTTGCCCGGAAGCCAGAGGCATGAAGGAGGGGGAGATGGTAAGGGTCAGCGTGTCTGTGGGGCGGTCCTCGTCCAGCCAAGGCCTTGGCGCGGCCCCCGAGGCATGGGAAAGTTCGGCCAAGATTTTCCAGGCTGGACACTGCAACAAAGCCCCAGAGGTAGCAACAGCCCCGGGTTTACGGGACAGCCAGGGGCGGTGGCAGGAGGCAGGGGGAGGGGGAGGAAGGGCGGAGCCTGTCGTTCTAGTAAATTAAAAATAAGTTCCATATGCCGATGGTCCCCAAGGAAGGTGGCCTCGCCACTGAAGGCCCTGGCAGTCACTCGGAGACAGGCTTTCTGAGGGACAGGTCTTGTGGAGAGCATGTCACCAAATATGTCGTCAGCTGGTTGAGCCGCTGGAGGAAAACAATATTCCGTGAGCCCCCTGGCACGCAGTGGCGTCAGGACATTACGCTGGAAGGAAGTGAGCAGAGGGGAGCCTTCCAGGGACCCTAGACCGGATATCGTTCCCCAGCGACAAGGCTGGTGAGAGACCAGTTCCCAGAACCAGGAACAATAGCTGCCACTCTATAGCCCTGAGGTCCTTCACCCCACTGGGCAGCGGCGATGAGACGGTGCCTTGCCCAGTACAGAAACTTTCGGGGGCTGCCATCCCTCCCCCCATCCTGCCAGGGAAAGTCCACACCCGTGGCCTGGTTCTGCAGCCCTTCACGTGGCAGGTGGAAAACATGGTGGAGAGCATGGCTCTGGAGCCCAGCGGCCCAGCGGGAGGTGAGCTCCACGGCCATGCTCAGAGGCACTGCCCCCCTGTGCACCTCTCCTTCTCCCGCACGGGAACCGTGGTGGAGAAGGCTTCCATCTAGCCCTTGTCTTGAGGACTGAGCGGTACAACATGTCCCACGTGCCGGGCACTCGGTAAGTGTCTCCTGTTGTTCCCTTGCAAGGGAGGCACCAAGTCCTCCTTTAGGTGGTCGGGAAACAGGATCCAAGAAGGTCAGGGCCTTGCCCAAGGCCACACAGCTAGAAAGCTGTGGAGCCAAGAGGGAGCCCGGGTCTAGATGTCTTTGCCCACCTCACTTTTTTGTCTCCTCCGATCACCTCTCTCTTCCCCCACGGCCCTGCCACACCCCTGGGCACCTCCCATCTCTCCTGTCCTGGCCTACTCCAATGCTACTTCCACCCAACGCCATCTTGGTTCCTCATCTGGCTCTGGGCTTCTCTCCCGGGCTCTTCCACTGGCTGTGACACCCTCTGCCTCATACCCAGGCCGCCTGGGACTGCGTCTGGCTTCCTCCCAGGGAAGTGAGCCCCCGGCGGGGAGCTGGCACCCAACCTAGGTGTGGTAAGTGGAAGTGGGCATCACATTAGTCTCGTGACCTTGGGTGGGCACCACCGTGCGGTCGTCCACGTGTATCCCACAGACTCTTCTAGAAAAGCAGCTTCAGCAGAGGTAACAGGCCTTCTGAAGGAACACCATTCTCAGTCTGAGGGCAATCAAGGCACGGGACCCACAGAGTCCACTCTTGTCATGTCCGTGAAGTTCCTTGGATTCAATGCAGAGAGAGAAAGGAAAAGAGCAGAGGTGGAAGGGGGAGGAGACGGATATAAAAGGGAGAAGTGCGGGGGGGGGGG
>NW_027397115.1:1403529-1431423 GCF_003265705.2 Callorhinus ursinus
GGGGGGGGTGGGGAGCCAGCAGGGGTGGGGTGGGGAGCCAGCAGAGGGGGGGGTGGGGAGCCAGCAGAGGGGGGGGGGGGGGGCCCGAAGGGGGGGGGGGGGGGGCCAGAAGAGGGGGGGTGGGGAGCCAGGACAAGATGGTGCAAGGGAGAAGTTTGAGACAATCAAGAGACACAGAACAACCTTCGGGGGTTTGAGCTCCACCCTGTCTTGCAGGTTCACCCAAGAAACCTGTATCTGATCCCAAACCTGGGCCATCCCCGAGCGGGGCACTCAGCAGGCCAGGGCCTGGCCGCAGAGGGGAAAATGGCCGAGGTCCCCAGCCCAGTGCAGCGCCAGGCCAAGGGAAGGATGCGGGGCAGGAAGGCCCATGGCCATGCTGTGGCTCTAGCTCACAGCCCCTGGAGGACAGGTACGGGCGTTTATCTCCAGCACAGTGTCCTGATCAGAAATATCCAACACCCAAACCTTTTTAAAGCTTTTGCCGCTAATAGCATGATTTCTTTCTTTGTCATCAGTGGCGACAAACGGATCTATAAAAGGTTTTAAAAGTGCTACAAATAGCTCCTCCAACCCCCCGAAGTCCAGCTCATTGGGGAGACGGCTGATTGTCTTCCTCCCCGCTGGTCTGGGTGTCTGGACACGGGTGACAGCCGGCGCTCACCTCTGCGGTCTCCAGGCCCGGTGCACACCTCCGGGAGGGGTAGGGCTAAGGGCCGGGTGGGGGCCGTTGGAGCGGCCTCCACCCCCCACCCTCCCTCTGCCCCCTGCCTCCTCCCCATCGGGGCCACGAGAGTGAGGCGGGCCAGGCCGGACCGGAGGGGTTTGCGGCCCGGGACCCAAACACAGGTGCACGGTCTTTCCAGTGGTCCCAGCAGCCAGGAAGGAACGCAGAGCAGCGCTTCTCACCATCTGTCTGTCTTTTGTTATGTGTCTGTCTGTCTGCTGCCTGTCCCTCCCACTGGCCCGGGGCTGCCGTGTGCTCGGTTCCCCCACTGCCCGCTCGGGACACAACACGCCCACGGGACCTCTGAGCTGGCCCGTGTGGCCAGCGCGTCCGCTTGCCCTCGGCCAGGGAGCACATCCGCCGTCTCCGAGCCTGTCACTGTCTCATCCTACCTCAAGAAGTGCCACTTGCAACACAACAGCAAGCGCAGGCGTGGGTGTGGGCGGTGGGGGGGGTGACGAGAAGGGAGGCCAGTGGGACTCGTACAGTGCGGCCCCCACGTCTGCACTCAGACAGTGAGTGACTCACCCGGCAAGTGGTGTGAGTCAGCTCGGCCACACACTGATGAGACCAGCATTAAAAACGCACATTGATAACAGGCGAGCCAGCCGATAGCCCTGGACGCAGCCCCCCCCGCCACGCACACACACCCCAAGTGTGCACACACGCACACTCACATCCACCTGTGCACACTTACAACAAACGTAGCCACCCCCCCACACGCAGCACTAACACACACACATGCACACAGCCTCCTCCTCTCCCCGCTTTCCTTTTCTCTTCCCACAGTTCTCCCTCCCCGCCACCCCCCCCACTTCCTTCCTGTTGAGAACACAGGCTTTGGAACCAGGGACATCAGCCCCCAGCCCAGCACAGCCCTGCCGGCTGTGACCACGGACGCATTACTCCAGGGCCCGGTGCCTCGTGCCCCTGTCCATAATGCCACCTCCTTAATTAAGCTCCATGCAAAGTAGTTGGAGGGAGGCCCGACACGTTGCGGGTGCTCTGGGCTGGGCTGGGCTGGGCCCTTGCAGCTAAGGACCATTCATGGAGTCCTGCATCCAGCAAGCACCTACTGGGTGCCCAGTCTATGCCCACCATCTTCCGCAGGCCCCAGATTGGGGAGCAGAGCCGGCTGGTAAACAAGTGAATTACATGCAAGGCAGCAAGTCAATTACAGAGCTTCCTGGTTAAGTGGGGTGGAGGTGGGGCACAGCGGGCTTAGGTTCTCAGGAGGAAACCAGAGCCCTGATCTGCAGGCAGGACTGAAGGCAGGGGGATGGCCCCCACATCAGTGCTGCTCGATTTGGTTACTCCTACAAATAGTGCGGGGAGAAGAGTCAGTAGGGACTCAAAAGCAGGGGAAGTGACCTGTAGCCAGAGGAACCCTAAGATCGAAGAGGCTGGGTGGAAAGAACACACGCTCCTGTGCCCCTAATTTTTGTTAATTTTTGTTCATCTCTAGGAGGAGGTGCAGGATATCTTCTATCAACAACGCTCTTTTGGTTGACAAGAGAAGAAACCCAGTTCAGTGTGGCTCACGGAAAAAGGTGGGACTTCACTGACTCACAAAAGTGCTTATTTAGAGTGATAGGGTGGATTTCAGGCATGGCAAAATCCAGGGACATTAAAGCTGCCATCAGCATCTTGCTCCATTCTGAGTTCTGGTTTCCCCCACATTGGTGTCATTCCTAGAAGGCTCTAGGCATGCACCACCTGCATGGTGGCTCTTGGTGGGTCCTCTTTTATAGCCTCTCAGATTGGCCAACCCAAGGAAAAGACTTCCTTCATTACAGCCCTACCCAGAGCCCCATGACGGCATCTCCTTGACCCACTGGGTCATGTGCCCATCTCTAAGGGAGCCATAGTGGCCAGAGGTTGGAACGCTCTGACTGACCAGCCCTGGGTCATGCGTCACGGGTTCCATGCAGACCTCACGGGTTGGAAATTGGGGAAGGGTCGGTCCCCGCCGAAGGAAAACCAAGGTGCCACAACCAGAAGAAGGGGAAAAGATGTTGGACCAGCAGAAGCAACAGTGTCCTTCTTCTCTAGCGGCAGGGCCTCACAGCCTGCTCTCTAAGGGGCCACGGAAAGCAGACAGAGGGTGGCTGAGTGCAAGGGGGTGGTAAGGGAGGGGGCCCCGGGGAGACGGGGGCAGGCTGCATCCCCAGTGAGAGACTGGATTGCAAGGTGGATGAGGGCGGGGGGCTGTAGTGAGCTGATGGAGTTCCTTGGGGTGGGGTATTAGATCCCATAAGGAGGATTGGATTCTGAGGGCTGCCAAATGACCACCGACTGGAAGGCTGTAAACAACGGAAATGTATTCTCCCACAGTTCTAGAGGTCAGAAGTCCAAAGTCAAGGTGTTGTCGGCAGGGCAGTGTTCCTCTGAGGTCTGCGGGGAAGGGTCTGTGCCAGGCCTCTCTCCCAGCTGCCAGCAATCCTGGGTGACCCTCCGTGTAAGGGGCGTTGCGCCACTCCCTGCCACCATCATCACAGGGCTGCCCTCCCGCACGTGTGTGTCCCTTCCTCTCTGTCTCTTATGGGGACTCATGTCATTAGATTCGGGGTCCTCCCTCACCTTAGTCACATCTGCAAAGATTCTTAGGCCAGACAAGGTCACATTCTAAGGATCTGAGTGGATGTATCTCTGGAGGGGACAATGAAACCCACTCCAGGGGGGCTTGATTTTTGAGAAGGAATTTACAAAATTGTATGTTACGAAGAGACTAAGAGTGCTGTGATGAAGTCAGATGAGCGCATTTGTTTCTTTGCTGATCTATCCAGATGTCACTGAGCATCAACCAAGTGCCCACGTGTTGAGGCTCCATGATGGGTGTGGCAGCGGACGAGGTGACATCCTACCCACCTTGCTGGCACTCGCCCTCCAGCCGGGGGTGTGGGCACTGCAAAGGAGCCCATTCCAGGCATACACGCACCTCCTCGGTGAGGTCAGCAAAGTTCCTGGAGGAGGTGATGTGGCTAGGGTCGGCGGTGGAGCAAGGGAGAAAGCGTGCGGGAATGGATTGAACTTGCTGGACCGCGGTGGGATGGGGCTGGTGCTCCCTGAGAACAGGAGGTGCAAGCAGGATCGAAGGAGACCATGGGTCCCTCGGCAGGGGGGCTGAAGGTCTCTGATGGGGACCCCATGCTCAGATGGTCATGGGGGGCTTCTGGAGGAGGTGGAGTGAGAGCCGTGGGTGCGGTGGGGAGGCTGGGGTCCAGGGCCATGATTTTCATAGCAGCTCTAAGTGCTGGGCTTATAGTTCTAGCCCAGGGCGGGAGCCCCCGGAGTTTTAGAGTGTTTACCATGGCGCGCCCGGGCCAACGGAACGAAACTCTACACTGAGATCAGACCCTCATGGGGGCCCAGTCCTCGTTTCCTTGGGCTCCAACCTGGTGGGTCTCGTCAGCAGTCCAAGACCACCTTGTGAAACCAGAAGGCGTGACAAAGGCTTCCCGCACGGTTCTGGGAAGCCCTGGGTCACTGCCCCAAGCGCTACCCGTCTGGCTTCCCCAGGACTGGGGGGGGAGGGAGGGAGAGGTCCCCGACGAGGAACGAGGGGCCTTCAGCGGGAAGGTGGCTTGGTCTCTGTGAGGTGGCTTGTCAAAGTGGGCTCCCTGTTTATTGGGATTGTTCTTCCTCATGGATACTAAGGAGTTTGGGGGGATCATCTCTGGGACCACCCAGGAGTGGGCCAGGTTCAGATGCCAGATTAACTGACTAGAACCACACACACACACACACACACACACACAGACACACTCACAGATAGGCTCTCACGCTCATACACAAGCACACACATACATTCTCACACACACATTCACTAGACAATTCCTACTCACAGAAGAAAGACAGTGAAAGGAGAGAGAGGGAAGGGGAGGGGAAAGGGAAGGAAGAGGAAAGGAGGGGAGAAGGGAGACAAGTTGCCAAACCCTTGAGAGCACAAAGAACCCCCCCCTGTGAGTGGGGTCCTTGCAGATCTTGGATTCCCACATGCTGATCTGGGTCCCCTGACCCCTCTCCATCCCCTGATCAGGGGAAGGCTGCCTTCCAGTGCTGGAGAGAGGTGACTCTTGGCATGTGCGTATCCATGCCCAAGCAAACAGAGCATCCACATGGCCCAGGGACACTTCGGTCTTTCTCCCCGAGCCTCTGAGGACACAGACCCCCCCCCCCCCGACCATCACCACCTCCACAGCAAAACCAAAGGAGCAGACTTCCCAGCCGGTCCCACCATGGCAGGGACCAGGGGCCGGTCATGCCAGTCATAACCGTACACTGAGTTCCTCCTCATGGCAGACACAGGACACTGAGGTGCCTACACCTCGTCAGCACCCCCAGAAATAGGACGGGAATGAACGAACCACCTTATGAGGTAGTCAGCGTTTTATATGGGAGGACGCTGCCATGTGCGAGATACTCACCCAGGGTCACACCGGTATTAAGTGCCGGAGCCAAGATGCAGACCCAGTTCCATTAAATCTGAAGCCAGTCGTATGAGTTCCTTGTCGCTGCTGTAACAAACTCCCACCAACTTAGTGGCTTAAAACAACATGCATCTAATATCTTACAGTCCTGGAGGTCGGAAGTCCATCGTGGGTCCCACCGGGGAAAGCCAGCTGCTGCCAGGCCAGGTTCCTACTGGAGACTCTGGAGCACAATCCATTTCCTTGCCTCCTCCAGATCCTAGCAGCTTCCCACATTCCTTGGTTCGTCGCCCCCTTTCCCTACCTTCAAAGCTACAAACGTGCATCTCTGACTCCGCTTCTGCTGTCACATTTCTGTTTGACTCCAGCCTGGAAATGTTCTCTGATTTTAAAGGTCCGTGTGATTAGATTGGACCCAACCTTTTAATCTAGAGGAATCTCGCCATCCCAGGGTCCATAATCTAATCACATCTGCAAATCTCCTTTCCACAGGTTCCAGGGATTAGTACGTGGGCACCCTGGGGGGCCAGGAGTCTGCTCTGGATTCTATACCAGTGCCCTGAGCTGCTCCCCAGTCAGCCAGGGCCTCTAGGAAGCTTCTGACAGAGCCCCACTCTAGCTGGAGGCTGCTCTGCCTGAAGTCCAGGTGGCGTTGGCATGAACAGGTCACACTGTGCCACTGGAACCCTCCCAACAGGGCCCTGGGGGTATGAGGCAAGGTATAGGCAATGAGGCTGGCAAAGAGGAGAGCAAGCGTGCTGTGTGGGAGGCAGAGGGCATTTGGGGAGCGCAGGGAGGTCATTGTGGCCGGAGAGTAGGATGCAGTGCCTGCAGTTTGTTAAGAGGAGGGAGGGTAGGGCTGGCAAGGTCAGTAGAGGCTGGACCACGAGGGGCCCGTGTTGTATTCCAGAAGCCTTGCTAAGGCAGTGCTTGGAAAGGGCAAGACTAGAAACGAGCGTCCCTCCTGGGAGGCTTCGGGGTGGTGGAGAGGTGATGGCAGCTTCTGGCAGCCGGTAGTGGTGGAGGGGGAGATAGGAGAATGCTTTCAAGGCTGTCGGGGAGGCGGGGAGACCTGACAAGTCCTGGTGATTAATTGAGTGAGAGGATGGTCTGGGAGAGGGAGGTCAAGGACCTAGGCTGAAGCTGCCTAAACAAGAACTGATTTGGGGATAGATTGAAGGCTTCTCCCTTTTATGAGTCAATGAGGTACAACTCGGCTTGACTTGGTCCTCTGGCCTAAGAACTAGGCCTGGGTAACCTGCTCCCCCTTCCTTGGGTGACCTCTTCACGTAGCTGACCAGGCTGCACACCAYGAAGATACACACCCCATAAGGACAGTCTTCAAACTCACTTGAATTAGTGTTTGGCTAGGTGAAGAAGTCCTCTGCTCTTGGCTCTGAATGTCACTCAGTGTCCCAGTCATGCCCAGAATGGAAACCCGTTCCATTCCCAGGAAGGAGTGAGAGAGGATGGGGAAAGGGAGAAATAGGTATTTTCTTCCCTAAACTGACCCTAACTCAGTCTGAACCCTGAACTAACATTAACCTTGATCCCAACCCTACTGGAAACCTAACTCCAACTCCAACCACAATTCAACCCAACTCGACCTGCAATCCCAACTCTAACCCAACCCTAAACCCAACCCAACCCAATTCAACCTCAACCCCAAAGCTAGCCCTAGCCCTAAACCCAGCCCAGCCTAACCCAACCAACCTCAACCCCACCTCTAGCCCCAGCCCTAACCCAACCAACACAACCTCAATGCCAAATCTAGCCCTAGGCCTAAACCCAACCGAACCCAACCCAATTCACTCTCAACCCCAAATCTAACCCTAGCCCAAACCCAACTCAACCTCAACCCCGACTCCAGCCCCAGCCTTAAATGCAACCCAACTCAACCTCAACCCCAGAATCTAGGCCCAGTCCAATCCAATCTAAGCCAACTCAACTTTACCCCTATCTCTTAGTCTGTCTTAAACCCAACACAACTTTAACCTCATCTCAACCCAACCCTGTCCAATTCTAATCCAAACTCTACTCCTGACCCTAAATCTAACTGCACTCCAACCCTGACCACAACTCAAAGCCAACATAATTCTAACTCTAAGAAGCTTTCCATTGGTGCCTTCTCAGAAAGCAGCTCCCTATGCGTTGAGGTGAAGCACATAAGCGCTGTTGGCCCCATTGTCCCGGTCGGTGAAATGAAAAAAGAGGTAGTGAGGCGCAGGGGCACCAGGACTGAAGTTCTGGCCCCTGGGACCCCAGTGCTGGAGCCACAGCCAGGACTTCGTGGACAGGGCTGGGTGTGGGAGTCCCCCCTGGGCAGGGCCCCGGAGCGCCTGTGTTTCGCCCGGATGGCCCGTCGGGTCCAGCTCTGTGCTTACTGCCTTGCAGAGACTTCCTGGCCAGGACCGTTTGAACAGCACGTCACCAGGCTGGCCGAGGGAAGTGGGGTGACCTTGGGCCTGCCTTCACGTTTTAGACAAGCTTAAGGAAAATGGGAAGGGAGGCACAGAGAGGTGCAGAGGAGGAGCCCGGGGGAAGAGGGAACTAGCAGTGAGAGTAGACATGAGAGCCCTTCCAAAAGGAAAGAAAATCGGGCTGTCACCAAGACGCTATTATCCTGCTTCCTCCAATCTGCTTAATCCACTGAGTGGGGAGCCGGCGGGGAGAGGAAAGCATCCAAAAAGCAGACACCCAAACTAGCATCCTTCCCCGCTGAGAGAGGCAGACGGGGGTTCCAGATGCAGGCAGCAGCTGCCCGTCCTCAGTGCCTCCAGGCCCGCGGTGTTTATCTAATCGCGGCGGCCAAGCACACGATGGTACCTGCCGGCCCAACCATCCCTCCCCTGGGCCGTCTCCTGGCCCGCCCGCGACCCGCCCTGCAGGGCAGGGAGCCGTGAGCACCCACTCTGGGGCAAGATTTCTCTCCGGGGCGGGCGCGATGGGCCTGGCCTAGGCCTCTGGCCTAAGGCTCCTGGATTTGAGACATTCGCATTTGCTTGCAGGCAGCATGCTTCGCTGTCCTCGACCAGAGGGAAAGGTGCAGGAGGTCACCTAGGTGCAGAGGGTGTCCTCGACCAGAGGGAAAGGTGCAGGAGGTCACCTAGGTGCAGAGGGTGTCCTCGACCAGAGGGAAAGGTGCAGGCCGTTTGGGAGCATGGCTGTCTTGGCGTCCCTGCAAACGTGTCAGCTTCAATGTGGAGCCTGAGGGATGCTGGGAGTGGCCCGCTCGGCCTGCTGCCGGATGGAAGAGAGGCCAGGCCTGAGCTGAGAATCCTGCCTCCACCACCAAGTCAGGAGTGCATGGGGCCCTGCCATGACTGGCCCGGAGCTAGACTTCTCCCGCCCTAACCTCGTCCCGGGTAGCAGTGTGGGCATGAACAGGATTGGAGCTGAGGCTCCTTTGGAGGGTCCCGCAGGCCAGGAGGGCCCCAAAGCTGGGTCTCTGCCCTCAGGGAAGAATTGGCATCACTGTGCTTCCTCTACCCATCTGACAAGCACCGGCTCAGGGCATGGCCTCTGCTTGAGAAGCCGCTAAGCCTGCTCGCAGTGCGCTCCCGGCCCAGCGCACCCACCACCACGAGACCCAGGGAAGTGAGGTCACGATAGTACGCGCTCAGCCACTGCTCCCTGCGTCAGGCAAGTCAGTACACAAAAGCCGTGCGGCTCCAGCGCCTACCACGCTACCTGTTAAGCACTCAGGAAATGACTGATTGTCACTATTCTTGTTGTTTTTGCCCCTGTTGCTCCTCACCCTTCAGGGCGCGGTGAGATTGGCGGTCTCAGGCACCTTGCCTGAAATAGGCAGGCGTTCGCTATTATCCCTCATCATGCTCTTTTCTTCTCCTTCATGGCACGTCGCACGTTTGTAATTATATGTTGACGAGCCCGGTTCTCTTATTTTTCATGTTTCCTCCACCAGACTGGGGAAGTGGAGGGGACGGGCTGGGCTTTGCTCCCCACTGCATGGCGGGGGCCTGGCGCAGCCTCAGTGAGTGCAGGCATCAATAATAAATATTGAACCACAAACAGTATGTTACATGATCGAATGGCCGATCTGGTTTAGGAAGTGAGGGGGCAGGATGCCAAGCCGGCTCAGCCTCCCTGCACAGGGACGGCCCCAGGCCACCCGCCTGGGCCTGTGAGCCCCGTGGCTGCCCTGGCCGTTGGCTCCGGCCCTTCGGGGGCCTGAGTTCGGAGCAGCTTGTCTGAAGTCCAAGGTGGACACCCCAACTAGGGCCCGTGGGAAGGAATTGCTCAGGCAAAACCCCAGCAACCAAGGGTGGAAGCAACCGAAGCTGGGACAGATCTTGAAATAGAATTAGTGGGCCGAACCCAGGGCTCTTCTCCTCTCGAGGCCTTCTGAGCCGCCTGCGTGGCTGAAGACCCCAACGGTGGCCCTCGTTTTCACAGACCCCAACAGGCAGCACGGTTTTCTTGGCCGACTCACTTGAGGCACAATTCTCCAAAACACGCCCGTTATAGTTTCAGGGAAACAGGAAAAGGAAAGAGCCCCTCACCTCCCAACACAAAACAAGCAGACTTGCTTCTCACAGAAGTCCTCACAGAGCAGGGTATGCTGAATATCCAGAGCACATAAATCACGAGTGAAAGCCCGAAAGACAGTAAGCAGATGGCTGGAGATGTTTGCGCAGTTATTACAGTGAGACTTTATGTAAAGCTCTGGCACTTGGCAGGAAGCCAGAGGGTGACCTCGGATGGAGGATGTGCTTTGCCCCAATCCCCAAGTCTCCCGTGGAAGGGAATTGTCCCCCCAAAGCTCTATGCTCTGGCCCTAAACTGCACTGAAGAACTGAGACCCAGAACACAATAATCACACATATATAAGAGCATTTGTTGTAAGGAATCTGGAAGCCCCATCAAATAAAAACCTAACACCAAGGGAGGGGCTTCTCTAAATGGAACTGCTCTCTCCGTGTCCGGGAAGCCGACATTATCAAGATGGAAAGCCTTGAGATCTTAACATCCCACAGAGCTTGGTGCTGCTTGGACAGACCTGGCTGGCCCTGAAAGGGGACGTTCCACACGCGTGCAGGAGCAATTAGAAGCCCACTGCACGGGCCATTGTGTTTAATGGTTACAAAGGTGCTTGCAGCTGCTTATGTGTGTCCACTCGGTCACAAATGTCAGCTGTTCTCATCTCCGTGATTTGCATGAAATCGCTCTAGACACAAGCTGGCCTGCAATTGAGGGACTGCTCACACAGCTGGAGGGATCCCATCAAAGGCGAAAATAAGCTTGCCTTCACCAGGTCCCACCTACCTGGGGGCATGGAGAGCAGTCACAGCCCCACCTCTGATATTCACAACGCCCAGCACACAACCGGTGATCAGTAAATAGTCGTCAAAGGAGGGAAGGAAAAAAGGGAGCCTCTTAGCTCTCCCTCTCTTTCTACAAAACCTTTCTCACCCTTCAGGGCCTCCTCAAGGCCAGGACTCCCTGGAAGCATGGTGCCTCTCCCAGGACTTGCTGCACCATCCCAGACCTGGACACTGGCCCTCCCCTTCATCCCGACCTCCCAAGGCAGGGCCAGGCTCATGGCAGGTGCTCAGGCAAGACCTGTCCATTGACTCTGAGCAAGGAAAGGGGAGACCATGGTCTTCTATGCTCGGACACTCTGTTCAGTCCTGTGGAGTCCCATGCAGTAGGGGCTCTGTGAGGCTCACGCAGGGAAAGGAGACCAAAGGAGCAGGGGGAGGAGGGCCACTTCGTTCATTTGGTAGAGGAGGAAAGGCAGTAGGGGAAAAGTGGTGGATAAACGCAAATCAAAACCACAGCGAGGTACCACATCGAACCGTCTAGGACAGCTAGAATCAAAAAGACAGGCAACAACCAGTGTTGGTGAGGATGCGGAGAAACCGGAACCCCGCTATGTCCTGGTACGTTGCTGGTGGGAATGCAGCACAGTGTAGCTGCTTCGGAAAATAGTCTGGTGCCTCTAATCTAAGACCAGCATTCCCTGGGCCCCCTGCCCTGGCCCATGGGCCCCAGTGGCACCAGCAACGTGTGTGCGCGCATGTGCGCGCGCACGCGGAGGGGAGTTCCAACTGCGTCCCAGCTCTGAGCAGTGTGTTTTGCTCTGCTCAACCCCTTCCCTCATCCCACTGGTCACAGAAATCATTTCATGCCGGCGCCTCTAAAAATGGGTCGCGGCTGGGCCTTGGCGCCACCATGAGCCCTCTGCCCACCTCGCCTTGCTGCTCTTCGTCGGAGGAAATGCATTACGAGGAGGAAGAGAGTGCGGAGGGCTCCTGATTACCATTTCCTGCACTGCCAGCAAACACCGCCCTCGAACCCGGCCCTGGTGGTATCTTTGGCCCGTGGGGTGTAGGAACCGCCTGCATCCTGCGGACAGGGGCATCCTAGGGAGGGATTCATGTCTGCTGCTTTCTTGGAGTCCAGTGGACACGTATGTAGTGTCTGTGATGACCAGGAAAGCACGCCGCAGTCAGCACGGGGTGGGGGTGGCAGTGGTGGGAGGGGGTCGCTCCGTGACGGTGCCCCTGCCCTGAGATGCTCCGTTTCCTCATCCGTGATACGGGGATGGCGGTCGTGAGGTCCCCGTGAGAAAAAGTGTGCACCCAGCACCCGGAGGGCACAGTGATAGCTGAGGCGTGCACACTCACCTTGGGGTGGGTGCGTCTGTCTCCCATTTCAACACACATACAAGCTCACATGTGGGCCGGGTGCTGGGCAACCTGTATCTGGACACTGAATGACAGGGACCCAGGGCCAGAGGGGGTTGCAGAGACGAGTAAGGATCTTCCCCCACACCACCGGCCACTGCTGGAGGCACTTTCCACATATTAATCTCCACACCCCCACTGTGACCCCACAAGGCAGGGACTGCCATTAGCCCCATGTTGACAGGTGAGCAAGGGGAGGCTCAGAAAGGTTAAGTCATTTGCCCAAAGATGCACAGCTGGGAAATGGCAGCAAGTTGTGGAAACTGCCCTCCAACAAAAAGCAAGCCGCAGCTGTTTGTGAGCCTGGTGGCTTTGAGGGTGTCCCTTGCCCTCGCGGAGGAGGTGAGCCTGGCCACTTCTCATCGAGTCTCCAGGTGGAGGGTGCCGAAGGGCCATAGGGGCACACACGACATGCTGCCCTAGCCCTTGGGGAGTGACCTTGCTGCTCTCGGGGTCAGACAGGTGGGAGGTGAGCCGCCCATGACGGCATCACCCGGAGGAGGCTGGGGCCAGACCCAGGAGCATGCGCAAGCTGGCGAGTGCGTGAGCAGAATGTGACTGCCTGGTGGGCACAGGGGCAGAGGGGGCCAGCAGGCCAGCATTAAAGGAAGGGCAACCTCACAGGTGACCCTGGGGCCCCCGGGGGGGGGGCCTACGTGCGTAGGCTGCCGGGCCGGGGCTGCGAGGGTCGTGCCCCTCTCCCTGTGGGCTCAGATGTTCCAGCGCGTGTGGGCGTGTGAGTGTGTGTGTGGGTTTTCGGGACCAGAGATGGGTCCCCTGAGGCCCCTCCCAGGTCAGCCTGGCCAGCAGAGGAGCTCCTGCTCCTCCCTCCCCTCCCAGGCAGGCCCATGGCCTCCTTGCTCTGCTCCTAAAGCACAGCCCCCTCCTGCCGCTCCCACTGCTTGTCCCTCCTTGAGCTGCAGGAAGGCCTTCCCCATTCCCCGGACGAAGGTGGGCGCCCCTGTTCTCTGTCCCTGAGGGCACAGCCTACTTTTCTGTAGCTCCGAGCGCCTGGGAGGGCCATGTGCCCTCTAGACTGTGAGCTCCAGGACAAAGAGCTGTGTGTCCCCGTCTCCGCTGGACTCCCAACATCCAGCACGCAGGGGGTAATGGCGGAAGGACAAGAGGGAAGGAGCAAGATGCCCGGAGCATCTCAGGGCAGGTGCACCGTCACGGAGCGACCCCCCTCCCACCACTGCCACCCCCACCCCGTGCTGACTGCGGCGTGCTTTCCTGGTCATCACAGACACTACATACGTGTCCACTGGACTCCAAGAAAGCAGCAGACATGAATCCCTCCCTAGGATGCCCCTGTCTGCAGGATGCAGGCGGTTCCTTCCTTTTGGCCAAGGCATGGAGTTCTCCCTGGAGGCCCGGGTGGTCTGGCGCAGAGCCCCAGGGCCCATTCTCTGCTGCTCTTGCCCAATGAACCCAGATGAACCCAGTGGCTGTGGCATTGCAGGCTCTGGCTCCCCAGTCCCAGGAGAGCTGGGCCAGCCGTGGCACCCCCACACCCACCGCATCGGGCACCTGTGCAAGGACACGTTCCGTCTGGCTCACCCCACGCTGAAGCGGGCCCAGGAACACGGCATCGAATTTGGAGCCCCGGACGTCAGTGGCAGGCTGCATGATTGGAGGGAGGTGGCAGTGGGGGGGGGTCAGGGGGAGGGACACTGCACGACAGGACAGGTCCTGAGGCCCAGGCCTTATTCAATTTTGTCCCCTTCAATTAAAATCACCCCCTCGCCCTTCTGCAGACCGACGGCTCAGACAAACACACAGCCGATTTCATTCCAAGACTTTTCTTCCCCCCTTCTCTTTCCTGATTGCATATTTCACTTTCCTCCTGAGAACAGTGGGGTCTCTACTCCAGGAAGCCCCCACCTCCCCTTCCCTTTGTCTCTTTTCCTTTTTCCTTTGTATTTGTATTTTTTTTTCTAGGAAATGGCCAGCGACCGTCTTATCCTCGGAGGGTTGGAAGGAGAAAGGAAGCCCTGAATATAATTAATACAACTTAATATATTTGGAGCTTCGGGAAGCCAGTGGCGTGCAAACGGCGTCTCATGTTAAAGCAGCAGAAGAAAAGTGGAAAAAAGCCTTTTCCCCTCCACCTCCCACCCAACGCCCTCCTTAAAAGGGGGGAAGAAAGGGTTTCTGTCCATGCAGGTTCCCACAGTGATATAATGTAAGTTTTTAGAACAACACAAACATTTACCTTGGCAGATGGCCCCATGGAAAGAATAGGCATTATCGACACAACGGAATGACTTAAAAAAGACAAGATGCCCTCCCCAAGGAAGTGGAGAACGTGGTGTCTCTGCAGGGCTATTCACGAGCTGCCAGAGCAAACAGGGCCCAGGCCGCAGGGCCTCCTGCAGGGGTGCAGCTCTGTGGCAGCCCCTCCCCCCCCATGCCTGTCTGCAGGGTGCTGTCCCTTGTCCGTTGTCTGCGCCACAGGCGCTGTGCGGGGTGCGCCTTCTGCCCACGTCCTCTGTCCCTCGGGGAGGCTTGGGGCTGCTCCCCGAAGAGTGTTAGTTGTCTAGCCGTCTAGTTACTAGAGGGGAGAGAGGGGGAAGGGAGGGGAGGGGGACTCGTGGGAGCACAGTTGCATGCATGGCGGGAGTGTGGAGGAAAAGCGAGGGGAGAGGGAGCTGGGAGGGGCCCTCTCCAGCGCCCTGGGTAGTCCAAGCAAGGGAGTGCGAAGTCCACCGTGGGTCCGAATCCCCCCGCTGCCTTTTCTACCCGTGACAGCCTGTGGGCATCTCCTGCACTGGCTGGGCCTCTGTCCACACCTGAGAGATGAGAGCCCACAACAGTGCCTGGCTTAGGGGGCTGTTGCAAAGCCGAAGGGAGCCATGGCCCAAGATCAGCACCGTGGCTGTGCTACCGTGGGGGCGGGAGACCAGAGGGCACCCCGTCCGCACTCACAGGTGGGATCGGGGGACGACCCAAGGTTTGAGAAGGTTGGCAGGAGGCTCCAGATGCGTGCTTCCTTCCACGCTTTGGGAGAGCACCCTACCCAGGCTCAGGGGGTAAGAACACAGCTGGGCTGGAGCATGGCTCCTGGGCCCTTCCTTGGCCTTTAAAGATAGGGAAACTGAGGCCCAGAGATGCTTAAGTCACTGCCCAATTCAAGCTCATCATTCCCATGATGGCAAGAGACAGCCAGGAAACACGGGTGTGACCCCACTTTCCCTCTTGGCACCTCCACCTGGAGGCCTATGAGCAGGAGCACCCACGGGCCGTCCCTGTGGCCCATGCATGTCCCCCCATGGCTCCCGGGCAGGGGAGGGTGCTGGCTGGCGTCCATCCTTCCAAGAGGCCCATCTGTTTGGGGCCCAGAAGGAAGGAAGTCTCCACGGAGGTGCTGTAAGCTGACAAAGCCCCGGGGGGCCCTCCTAGGCCTTGTCCGATTGTCAGCTTTGATGAGTGCCACCTGTCCTGTTTGCCTGGCTCTTTCTGCCTAATTGAACTCTGGGTCCCTCCACAGCCCTGCTTACTTGTGGAAAGGCAACGGGGAGATTTTAGGAAAATGCTCCTTTAAGAGAAATGGGAAAGCAGGGGCCTGGACCCCATTCTTGCAGCTCTGAGGCCTCCCTTCCAGCCCACCCTTCCCCTGGGTCCCGGGTGGGGATCCTGGGAGCTTCCCTGAGCTATGGCATCTGTGGGGAGTCCATACTCTCAGGGTCCACATCTGTCAAGTGGGGGTGACAGCTGCAGTAAATAACCAGGGCAGCGAGAGACATCGGCCGGGCCTCCTGCCCGCCACAAGCAGGTGCTGAGGATCTCCCGGGCCCGGCCCTGGACCAGGAGCTGGGGGCACACTAACGCCCCTGCCCCTGGGGAGCTTATCATGTCACACAGGGAAAAGGACGAGAAACGGGCACACGAATAAAAAACCAGAATTGTTACCCACGATTAAAGCAATAAAAAAAAAAAAAAAGAAATGAAGTCAAGCAGGAATGTGCAGCATGGGGAGCCCACTTCAGATCTGGTGGTCTAGGAAGGGAGATATGGGAAGAGGGTTCCAGGCCGTAGAATAGCGTGTGCAAAGGCCCCGAGGCAGGACAGGCTCAGCATATTCAGGAGGGGCAGGTGGCCGGTGTGCTGGAGCCCCCTCAGGGAGGAGGGTGGTGGGAGAGATGGAAGAGGAAGGCAGCAGGGCTGGACCACATGGGGACTAGGGAGACCTTTCTGTCCTAAGACAGCGAGTCTTCACCAACCTTGGAGGGTCCAGATCAGGAGAGTGAGGGGCTTACCTTCTGCCTGGGAAGTCATGTGAATGGTACAGACCCCTCCCTCCCTGCCTTAGCCAAGCCCAAGGGTGCGGAGGGTAAGGGGGATAGACGGGTAGCGTGGCCAGAAGGCTGGGGACAGGGACCCCAGCTCCTGCATGTGATCGCTGGTCATGCACCACGGACACCTTGCTCTGAGGCCGGCATTCAAACAGAGCTGCTTCCCGGATCGCTGTGGTCACCAGGGACGTGCACCAGTGTGCAAAGGCTTCCCCTTATTTCACATCAGAGTGGGCTGCTGGGTTAATGCTTCCAGGCGCTCCCTCGCCCAGTGCCAAGGATGGGCCCTGGTGGTTGAGGCTAGAACCAGACCAGACGCCCAGCAGAAACGAGTCCTTGGAGGGCTCCCCTGGAAACTCACCATCTCTTATGGTTGCCCCCCGCTTGGGACAATTGGCCCAAGTCTCTAAGCCCATAATAATAACAATGTCAATAATAAATAATAGCAGCGGCTCACATTTATTGAGCGCTTACAACGCGCCATACACTGAGCTGCATACGCTACACAAATCGACTCTAAACAAGAACCATGTGAGAGCGCTCCAAAGACTGAGGCCCAGAAAAGTCAAGCAATTTGCCTAAAGTCACACAGCCAGGAAGTGACAGAGGCAGGATTCGACCCCCTGGCAGCACCACAGCTCCTAAACCCAAGCTCCTCAGGGTTCTTCTAGCACACCTGCTGCCAACAACAGTCTTCATAAAGCAGCTACTGTTTCCTGAGCACATACTACACGCCGGGAGGGCCCCTGCCCTCTCCCCATCCGGCATTTTGTCAGCTTCCATTATCATCCCCCTAAGGAGCATCTTTCGATGATGTTTCCCAACTGCCCTCCCACGAGGTTTTAGTGCCACCGGTAAACTGTGTATCTCTATGAGTCTGTGCTTTGTACATAGACAGCAGAAGCTTTGCCCCGCCTCCAGGAGCCAGATCCAGCCCCGGGGGAGCTGCCGTGCTCTGCCTCAGTGGACGCGGGGTCCCACGACGACTCTGCGGGGCCAGTGTGACCCCCGTGCTCGATGCGCGGGGAGCCTGAGACTCGCAGAGGTGTGAGTCCCGCTCCTGGGTTGTAGGCTGGAGCCAGGGTCCGGCCGAGCCGTCCCGTGCCAGTGACGAGGCTGCAGTCAGTCCCGGGACCCGCATTCCTGCACAGACACAGTGCGGTGGCCCAGAGATGACAAGCACACACCAGGATCGCTTGCCCGGGGCCCTGCCACCTCCCTGAGACCCAATGCCGACGTGCGTTTGCACGTGCCTTTCCAAGAAGGGAGTTACCCTCAGGAGTCCCTGACCCCGAGCAAGGCCCCAGGGTGGCCCCTGAGGGAGGAAAAGGCCGCTACCCGCTGGGCCCCAGGCTGGCTGTGCGGACGCCAGGCCCCCTCCCTTCTCCAGAGAGGAAGTCGGGGACGCCGTGGGAAACCGAGCCAAACGGGGCTGGTTTACCTCCCGGGCTGGGTCCACTGACCTTTCTCCTGAGAAAAATGCTCTCAGCAAGCAAATCCAGGCCTTCACCCGGCACCCAAAATAGCTGGCACCTCCGGCCTGGGCCTCCACGTCCTGAGGAAGCTCCTCGGAGTGGCCGAGGAACAATGGGGCATTGTGCAGCCCAGGGCCTCCCAGACAGGAAGCCGGGTCCTGCAGAGCCATCCGACAGTGACCCCGCTGCCCTGGGCCCACACGTGTGACCCAAATGCCAGGTGTGGCCTGGCTTCCACCAGCTGGAGCAGGGTGAGGGGAGGGAGGGCAGGAAGCGCCAGATGCCCCCCCCCCGCCCCGCCACGCAGGACCAGGGGCAGAAGCGTGGAGGATGATCACATGAGCGAAGGCATGGACAGACAGAGAGCTAGGGAGTCACACCAAACCCTCACTGGAGGCTGGCTGGGGTGTCCCTCCAGAAAGCTCTTCTGCGGTGAGGGGGACAATGCCCGATTCTAAAGACCAATAGTTGGCAAGCATCTGCTCTGTGCCCACGACTGTATCTTGCATGGGTCACACGGCATGTCATTTCGGTTCTCCTCCCTCTGGTTCCCTGCTCTTACTCCAGGTGCCCTAACCCCTTGCCATTCCTTGAATGCACCAGGCACCCCAGGGCCTTTGCACCTGCTGTTCCAGCCTCTGGAATGCTCTTCTCCCAGCTATGTTTACGTTCTATTGCAATGTCATCGCTGCAGAGAATCTTCCCTGACCAGTGTGTCTCTCTCTGTTCCCTCCCCTCACATTTTCTGTGGTGCACCATCGTTGATGGATCACGGGGGTGTTTGTGTACTGGCTAATTTCTGCCCCTTGCACACAGACGTCAGCTCTGAGAGGATGGGGCTTTGCTGATGTGCTCCTTGTTGTATTCCAGTGTCTGCACACAGAGGTGCTCAGTTGGCATTTGTTGGATGAACTAATTAGCGTATCAGTTTGGTTTGTGTGGTGGTTACCCCATCCCATTTTCAAGATGAGCAAGCTCACACCACCAAAGAGGAACCAGGGAGAATGCAGTGTGGCTCAAGTGCAGGGAGCGTCGGGCAAGCAGATAGGATCTTATAAGCTTGCTGGGGGGACATGCAACCAGAAGGACCAAGACCAGCTGGGAAGCCAATGAGACACAGAAGGCAAGAGATGAAGGTGGCCCGGCCAGGGGAACAGCAGGCCTTAGGATGCCAACAGATGGCAATGGCATGCCTAAGGACTACCTGAGGCTTCCTCAGGGCCCCCTGACCTTGAGGGCTGGTTCTTGGAGCTGCAGCTGTGTGACCTCCAGTGAGACACTTACCCGCTCTGAAACTCGCAAGGGATGGGGATAACAATTGTGCTATGTGATACCATTGGGAGATCCTGCCTCTGTGGTCAGAGCACTGGGAAGGCTAGCTATTGTTGGTTACAAACATGAATACAGACTTCACTTTGAAATCAAGCCCAGGGCTTGGTCCCTGAAGTCAGAGGGATGGGGGTTTGGCCGTCCAAAAAGAGCCCCCAAAGGAGGACCTTACCTTTTCAGGCACAGATATTAAGGTCGCACGGGTGCCCCAGATATTATTGGTCTTTTGGGATGGACTCACAGCAACCAAATGTATAGGAGACTGAGGTATAACCCCCCAGCCCCCGTTCACTTCTCCATTTGAAGGGGTAAATGCGACTCTTGGCCAGATTGGAATCCTTGGGTTTGCTTGTGGTCGTGAAGGACTCTGGAGACTCAAATGGGCCTTCAAAAGGCTGAAGTCGGCACAGGAGTCAGAGAACTCCCTCCAGGAGATGGAAACACCCACGGGACAATCCATGGACTCCAGAGGAGTTGGATGAACAATTTGATTCATGACAGAACGCACCAGGAAGCATGGCCCAAGACTTAGCAACCCTCCCTTGATGGTGTTGCCTAAAGGTTCACAAGCCCCGGTTCTCTGAGCCCTTCCTTTTCTCCTAGGTCCCCCTGAGACCTTCCCTCACCCTCTTGTTCTGGTCCTGGAGCTCCCAAGTCCAGTGGTGGGAGAGAGGGTGGTAATTGGTATGGGGTCAAACGTTTTTCTTGGGCGCCTGGGTGGCTCAGTCGTTGGGCGACTGCCTTCGGCTCGGGTCACGATCCTGGAGTCCCGGGATCGAGTCCCGCATCGGGCTCCCTGCTCGGCGGGGAGTCTGCTTCTCCCTCTGACCCTCTTCCCTCTCGTGCTGTCTCTCATTCTCTCTCTCTCAAATAAATAAGTAAAATCTTAAAAAAAAAAAACAAAAACAAACGACAAACGTTTTTCTTGTGCTACTCCCAGAATGAAGGGAGGCAGGAGCAAAACTTACAGTTTGGGCTGGAAGGCAGGCCTGGTGCTCACCATGTCCCATGCCCCTCTTCCTGCCCTCCAGCCCCCGTCCGCCCTCTCAGGTCTTCGCTATAATGTGAAGTGAGCACACCAAAGCCATGACCCAGCGGTGGATTTTCCTTTAAACCTTTTGTTCTTGGGAGCCCTTGTTTGAACCAGTGTGGGGGCAGGGGCTGGACTGGGAAGGGCAGCATCCGGGGCTTTTTTCCCTGTAGCTTTCCCTTCTGCCCCCCAGTGGCGGTAAGTGCTGGTGTCCTCTGGGCCTGGGAAGGGAGTCCAGAGCAGGATGTGGCAGGACGCAGGTGGCGACCCGGGGAGTCCCCTCTCCTTCCCACCACTGAGCAGAGTCTGCCCCAGGTCCCCGTGCATCCAGCACACACGGGTGGCCCGTCCTGGCAAGCCAGCGGCTCTTGCTCGGTGGGAAGAGGCTGATTGCTGTGTGGTCTGAACATCCCGAGCCAGGGGCCAAGGGAAACCAGAGCCGGGGCCCCAGCGTGTCCACAGGGCAGAGGGCTCTGCGGCAGCCAGGGAAGGGAGAGGCCGGAGACGGGGACCCTGTCTATTTTGGCACCGGCCAGCCTCTGAAAAGTCACAGAGAACATTTTAACCACAAACTAGCAAGACCCGTGCAGCAAATGGCCTCCTCTGCTTCCTCCCTCGGATGTCAAATCTCTTGGTTGGTTATGGAAGGGACCCAGGGAGCAGAGGTGAAATGTAGGGCTCAGCACAGGATTCTTGGGCCTTCATCCTTCTGCCACCTTCTACCCAGGGACCCATGTGGTGTGAGGTGCTGGAGATCATGATGAGCAAAAGGAAACATGGCCCCTGTCCTCGCAGAGCTCGTGGACCGGGGTGGGGAGGGAATTAAGTAATTGCTCTGGTGTGGGCATCAAGCCACAGTTCCAAGTTCCATGAAGGAGAGGAGTGGGGTACCACTAGCAACTAAAATAGAGGGGACAGGCATAGTCGGTGGGCTCAGGGAAGAGAGGGCCTTGTAAGCAGAGGAAACAGTACGTGCAAAGGCCCTGAGGCAGGAGGAAGTGAAAGAGGCTGGTAATAGGGGGCCATGACTTGGTTTTGAATCATCCCCAGGTCATTATGGAGAATGGACCAGAGAGGGCCAGAGGGAAAACATGGGGATCTCAGAGGAGGGATGATGTCAACACCATCCCTCCCTCAGCCAGCCCTTTGCAACAGACCAAGCTCTCTACCAGATTCTGTTTTCATTCCCAGAGCCACAACAGCCCTGGGAGGTGGGTTTTAAACCTCCACTCATCACAGGGGTAAAGTGAGGATCAGAGCTGCTTTGGGTAGAAGCCAGGACTTTAACCCAGAACAGACTGATGTTGGCATCCCTATCTCCCTCTCCCTGGGTGCACGGAGCGGATGAGGGCTTTCTGGGCCCCCACGGGCCATCTTTCCAGATCACACCCAGCCGTGGCACACATCTCAAGCCTTTCATGGCACACAGGTGGTGGGGGCTGGCTGGCCCACTCTCTTCACAAACCCCACACCCAGGGCTAGTGGTGACCTGCCGGTGTGGCCACACAGGCTTCCCTTTCTCTTATAAGAGGAACCCTCCTGGGCTGGTGTCTCTTTCTCCCCCACCAGCCACAGGCCAGAGCTGCCCGACCAGTCAGTTGGGTTCATGGGACCCACCTCTGACTCTCACTGTCATTTTCCTGAATTTATTCCACAGCTTGTGGTCCCCTGTGTCCTCACTTACATCTGGACTTGGGAGCAGCACAACTGATTCTAACAGCCACAGGGTCCTGGGCATTTCGTGCCACGGTGAACCGTGGGGCCTTCGAGCCGTTTCCCACGCCAGCCAGTGGGGCTCTCACCAGGGCAGTAGCCTTGAGCGAGCATATTGCTCCTCTCCGGGCCTTGGGATCTCCACTTGTTAAATGGGATTGGCACAGAACTGATCCCTAGGCTGCTCTATACAGATGTTCAGGCCGTGCACTGCACAACCCCACACACTGTGACTTGCAGCAAACCGGGTTGGGATGAGGATCCTCTGAGCTAATGTAAACAGAGGCCCTGTAACGACGCCAGGCATAGGGGCATGCTCAGTATGTATTAGCGAGGATTGTTATTATTACTGGGCTTCCATCATCAATCATCATTATGTTGCAGTGCTGGGCTCAGCACTTTCCACGTGTGGCCTCTGTTCTTCTGACAACCTGACATCTCTCCATAAAAACCTGGAGCCCAGAGAGGTTGACTTGTGCAAAGCCGCACAGTGAGTCAAGAAGCCAGGATTTGAAGCTAGGACCCCCCTGACCACATTCCAGAGCTTTCAGCCGGGACACAGAGCTGACCCTCGGTGCTGCCCACCCCAAATGTCCCACGCCAGCCCTGTGACATTGGGGGTCGGGGGGCACACTGTGTTAACAGAGGAGGGGAGGGGAAGGCCTGCTCCCATGTTCACTCTCGGCTGGGGGAGGTCCAGAAAATGGGAGCCAAGCGCAGATTCCTAGGCCTAGCCCCACACCCTGAATCTGACTCTGGGTCTCCGAGGGGCTGACACCTTCCCTGGGTGGGGATTTAGCAAAGGAAATGCAGGACACTCAGTTAAACGTGAACTTCAGATGAGCATCGAATAACTTTTTAGCATAAGTATGTCCCCAACAGTTCATGGGCTATACTTATGTGAAGAGATTCTTTGTTGTTTATCTGAAACTCAGATTTAACTGGGCATCCTGCATTCATCCTGGCAGCACTTTCCCCAGGTGATACAGGTGCCTGAGTAATACTAACTCTCACAATGACTCATCCTTTAGGAACCCAAACTGGGGAGGGGGGGCTCCAAATGGAGTCCTCCCTTGTGTACCATCCCTGGTACACGCTCATAGCTCCAGCTTGAGGAACGTGGGTGCAGTCCCTGCTCTTCAGAACACTCACACTCCAGGGTCACAGCTAGCTTGCACCGAGGCTCAGGGAGGGTATGCTCACGGAGGTGCCTCCGAGAGCGGCGAGTCAAGGAGGCCCAGAAGCCGACCAGAGCCCAGGGCGGAGCTCAGGCCCCAGGCAGGCCTTCCCGGTAGTCAAGGGCCATCTGGGCTCAGACTCAGACACCTGGCATCTCCCGAGCGGGAAACAGCCCACCCTGCCCACCCCAGGATGGCTTCCCGCCCGCATCGGCCAGATGGCCCTGCAGAGCAGGGGGGCTGCTGAGGGCCGGGGAGGGGCCAGGGGATCGCGCATGGGAGCCAGCCCAGATGCCTTTACAGGGCAAGTGGTTTCATTTGAGCCTTGGAGATGGGCCCTGTTTCTGGGAAAGGGGAAAGCATGCGCATGCACAACACCCCAGAGCCCTCTAGCTGCTTCATTTCAAAGAAACCCGAGGTTTAGAAAGAATCTAATTAAGCATCTCCTGTGCAGTCTTATCTTGCATGGAATGGAATTGCTCATGAAACTTGGCTCATCGTTGACCAGGTGCTGGGGGTCAGTGGCTCTGCTGAGACGGGGCGGGGGGCCTCTGCCAAGGGGCTTCTCTTGGACACTGCTGGAACTCATGGGCCAGCCCTCTCCCCTTTGGTCCAGCATCCACCTCAACCCCTCCCAAACATTCTCAACAGCTGCTTCAGGTGTTTTAGGAGTTGAATCTCTTCCCCAGGTCCTCGGAGCCAGAAAGCACTGGGTTCGAAGCCTCTTGACTACATGTACGGCCTTCAGCAAGTCATTATCTCTTTCTGAACCTTCATAAAATCTGTAAAATGGAGCTGATCATTCTTTTGTTCTAGGATTGTTGTAGGAAGACATGAAACACAGGCCCATCACAGCGTCGGTACCCTATGAGTCATAGATGCTATTCCGATCAGTTTTCATTCCCTGTTGGTTTTGGTCCCCCACCCCCACCCCAAGAAGCTCCACGAGGATGGGACCTTTATTTTGTCCACTGCTGGATCACGAGCACCTAGCCTCTGGAACAGCTTTGGGCTCATAGTAGCTCTTAGGAAAATAAAATGCACGAGAGAATGAATGCCCTAGGGTCTGGGCTGAGCCGTTGTTTAGCTTCAAGGAGCTGAATGACAACCTTCAAGGAGAATGGACTGAGGCGGGATGAAGGTCTGCACAGGTCCATAAAGTGCTTTCAAAAGTGTTTTCAAAGTAGAATTGTCATCCCCATTTTTAGATAAGAAAACTGCAGCTCAGAAGGGAGGATCAAATCCCCCAGGCGGCTAAGAGGATGTAAATACACACAGGGTCGCAGGTCACCATGGTTCCCAGGACTCCTGCCTCTTGCTCTTCATTCATGCCCTGATATCATCTACTCCTATACTGAGTAGGGCGGACCTGTGTAAACCTCCATAGAATTTCATGGAAATGACCACATGTGACTTCTGAGGCTATCACAGAAGACATTCTGCCTTCCATCTTGCCTTCTCTTAGGTTGTTCCTCAGGGGGGCACCAGCAGCTGCACTGTGAGGACACTCAGGCAGTGCTCTGGAGAGGCCCCTAAGACCACCAACACCACGTGAGTGCTCCATCTTGAAGGCAGATCTCCAGGCCCAGTCGAGCCTTCAGACATCACCGTGGCTCACATCTTAACTGAAACCTCCTGAGAGATCCCAAGCCAGAACCACCCAGCTGAGCTGCTTTTGAATCATGACCTACAGAAACTACGTGAGATAAAAAAATGTTTATCATTTTAATCACTAAGTTTGGGGTTAATTTGTTATGTGGCAATACATACAACAAACCACAATTGGGAGAATACGTGCTTGCCAGGCACATATCTGAGAGCACATATCCAGAATATATGAAGAACTCTCACAACACAGGGATCAAAAAAACAAACAACTCAAGAAAATGAGCAAAAGATTTGAACTGGCATTTCACAAAGGATATATGGAGAGCCAATAAACACATGAAAAGATGCTTAACATCGTTAGTCATTTGAGGAATCCAAATTAAAATCACACCGAGATACATCTACCCACCTATTAGAATAGAAAACATTTTAAAATCTGACAATACCCCATGATGACAAGAATATAGAATAACCAGAACTCTCACTTTTGCAGGTGGGAATGCAAAATGGTACAGCCACTTTGGGAAATAGCGGGGCAGTTTCTTATGAAGTTAAACACATATTAATCATATGACCCAACAATCCCGCTCACAGGCTCTTACCCAAGAAAAATGAAAACTCATGCTCACAAAAAACCAAACAAACCGAAACAAAACAAAACATGTGGACATGAATGTTTATAGCAGCTTTGTTTGTAATTGCCAAATCTGGAAACAATCCAAATGTCCCCTTCAAAGTTGTGGTCTATCCCTACAGTGGAACACCACTTGTCCAGAAAGAGGAACAAACCATTGATATACACATAACATGGATGAAGATCAGATGCATTCTACTCAGTGAGAGAAGCCAGACTCAAAAGACTATGGCAGAACTATACGGACAGGAAACAGACTGGTGGTTTCCAGGGCTGGGGGTTAGGGAGAGAGCTTGACCACACCAAGGGGCAGAAGGCAACTTTGCGGGGCTGCAAAGCTGTTCTAGACCTTGTTTGTGGCCGTGGTTACTTGGTTGTATGTCTTTGTCAAAATTCATGGAACTCTGCACAGAAAGGGTGAACTTTAAGTAAATTGTACCTCAATAAACTTGACCTTAAAAGAGATCCCCCAAGAAGCAAGCAAAGAAAAATCTCGCCAATGGTGATTCCAACATCCAGTAGTCATAAAAGAAAGACTAAGTTCAACCCCATGATCAAAATTGCTGTGTGATACAACAAAACCAATCAGAGAATCAAACCCAGAACACCTGTAAGCAACATCAAAAGGCAAGTGACCAATTGGTAAAGATATTTGAAATTTACATTGCAGACAAGGACCTAATATCCCTAAAATATAAAGCACATTTCAACAAATAAAAAAATAATAAAAATAACTAAAGGACATGAATGGATAATTCACCAAAAAGGAAATATAAATTGGTCTCAAATATATGAAAAAGAGGTATAATCTCATTCATAACATAAGGAATACAGATTAAAACTACATTGAACTGCTCATGTTTACCTGGCAGATGGATAAAAAGCCAAAAGTTTGATAATTCACTATGTTGGTTAAACTTGGGGAAAACAGGCACTCTTACACATCGCTGGTGGGCCTATAACTTGGCACAACCCCCAATGGAATGGAATGGGACAACACCTACAACAAATCTGTGATATAGTTTGGGAATTAGCAATCCCAATCTTAAAAGTTTATTCTACAGAAGTACTTGCATGTCTGAAAACTGGTGTTCGTACATAATTATTTGCTGAATTATTTTTTAGTAGCATAAAATTGGAAACAATCCAATAAAATATTATGCAGCTGTAAAAGAGAGAGAGAGAGAGAGAGTAGGAACCTACCCTGTCTGCTCAGTGATTTTTTTAGTAGCTCTTTACCCAACCTCCCTTTGGAAGTCTCAAAAGTTGCTCTTTGGCATTTTGGGGACCTCTCAAGAATCACATCCAAGTACTAATGACCAGAAGCATAGGTTTTTAAATTTGACTTATAGGTCAATCTCTAAGAACAACAGCAAAACGGACTGGTTTTGCTTACTACAATCTGTTACCTATGTAAATTTGTAAAATAATTACAGTTAGATAAAAAGTCACTGACTACTCACCTCTATGTTTTAAAATATAGGAATGAAAAAGGACACTTCCCCTCTTCTGACAAGGGTGCCCAAATTATCCAATGGGAAAAGAACTGTCTTTTCAACCACACACACGGAGTCAACTGGATATCTACATGCAAAAGAATGAGTTGGATCCCTACCTCACACTCTTTACAAGAATTAATTCAAAATAGATTAAAGATCTAAATGCAAGAGCAAAACTATAAAACTCTTAGAAGAAAACATAGGGACAAATCTTCAAGACCTTGGCCTGGCAAAAGATTCTTAGATAAGACACTAAAAGTTGAGCAACAAAAGTAAAAATAGTTAAATTGGACTTCTCAAAACTAAAAGTTTTTTTGCCTGAAAGGACACCATCAGAAAAGTGATAAGACTACATACAGAATGTGAGAAAGTATCTGCAAATCATATATCTAATACGAGACTAGTATCCAGAATATATAAATAATGCTCACAGCTCAACAATAAAAAGATAACCCAATGTTTAAGATGAGCAAAGGATCAGAATAGACATTTTTCCAGGGAAGATATACAAATGGCCAGTAAACACATAAAAAGATGCTCAGCAGCATTAGTCATCAGGGAAATGCAAATCAAAACTACAATGAGATACCACATCATACCCACTAAGATGGCTAGAATCCAAAAGTCCAAAAATCAGTGTCAGCAAGGATATGGACAAATGGAATACTCATACGCTGCCGGTGGGATTTAAAATGGTTCAACTGCTTTGGAAAACAGTATAGCAGTTTCCCAAATGATTAAACATAAGATTACCACATGACCCAGCAATTCCAGCCCTAGGTATCCAAGAGACACAAAAACATATGCAACATGTATGCAAACGTCTATAGGAGCATTATGCATAACAGCCAAAAGCAACCCAGATTTCCATCAACTGAATAATGGATAAACAGAGTGTGGTTCATCTTAGTCATTCAGACTATGGCATATTAATTATTTGGCCACGAAAAGGAATGAAGTACCAATTCACGCTATGCCACGGATGAACCTGGAAAACGTTATGGTACCGGAAAGAAGTCAGACACAAGAGACAGATAGTGTATGATTCCATGCGTGTGAGAGTCAAGAACAGGGGAGACAAAAAGCAGATTAGTGGTTAGTCAGGTTACTCACCCCCTGAATGGGGGGCGGGGGGCGTCAGGGGCTAAGGGTTTAAGAGCTCAAGGTTATGGGGTTTTTTTCTGAGACGATGAAAATACTCTAAAAATGACCAAAGTAATGGTTGCATGTGTCTGTGAGTGTACTAAAGACCACAGGTCCCGCTGG